>NC_135063.1:9090909-9393939 GCF_051401765.1 Calliopsis andreniformis
TTCGGCCGAAGCTAGATTGTCTCTTTCTTCTGCTGAAAATTCTGAGAAGACAGGAAATTCTGCAGACACAGGAAATTCTGGTGTTCCCGCAGGCAAAGGTACTGGAAGAGGAAGAGGTTTCAAACGGACTGGCTTAGGAGGAATCTCTTCTGTTCTCGGTCAAATAGGGAAAAAGGCAAAAATTAGTACGCTGGAGAAGTCTAAATTAGATTGGGACAATTATAAAAAGGAAGAAAATTTAGAGGAAGAGATTACTACTCACAACAAAGGGAAAGATGGTTATCTAGAGCGTCAAGACTTTCTGCAAAGAGCAGACTTACGACAATTTGAGATCGAAAAGCAATTACGTAATGCTAATAGACGCAGTGCACGGTGAATTTGTATTCTAATATTTACAAATGCCTCTTCCCTAACATTAAACACGAAAAATGGTATTAAAAGAAATCCCCGATTAGACTTGCCAAGCTCCGACGCTTATAGTATCTATTTAATTCTAATTCCTCAAATTCTCATTATATCATATGTACGACAATGTGATTGCCTCGCTGGCTTGACAATCGGCTGAATCTGTTTACTGAGAAACGGTTGAGAGCCAATACTGTGAGAAGAGACTGATCATTCCAATGTATTTGAGAATAATACAGTATGTTGTGTAATAGTTTAATTTACCAACAACGAGCTTCGTCTCGATCCATTATATCGCAGAACTTCGCATCGAAGCAGGATGTTTTGAAGCTTGATGCTTCGGAAAACCATTATATTCTAACGTTACAAGCTTCAGAAACGTTTTTATTCCGTTTCAGTGAAGGAAAAGGATGATTGACACAGTATAAATAGTGTAGGTATTTAATAAGAGTCCGTTTGAATGATGAATGAATACATAAGTATACGTGTCTTAGAAATAATCATGACATTTAGTTTCATTTACGATCACTGCCTTTGGCGCGTTACGTGACACATATTTCTGTGTTTAGAAACAAGATACACGAGACAAAAGCTCAGATCATTGAATATTAACAGTAAAAGTAATCATTTTATATTTTCCTAGTAATTAATATCAACTAATTCATACGCGTTGGCAGTATAACAGAACTGCTTAATATAACATTTTGTTATAGTTTAATCAGTATCCAAGTTACTCAGTTTTTCAAATGTTGACTCAGGTTATAGTTGTCTAGAATACGTGTAAAGAATACTTCCACAGATACATGTAAGACTTCGTGTTTCATGAACTATTTAATATCTTGAAATGAAAGGTAAAAGTTAAGAAGTTATTTCATGTTCATTATCATGTATTGCATCTTGGTTTCATAAAATCATGTAACTATGACAAGGTCTACAGTGGCCAAAAAATAATCGGAAAATTTATTGTCCTCATTACATATCGCCTTCTTCATACGATGTGCTTTTTTACCATGAAACAGATCATAAGTCGACGAATATTCTATGAAGAATAGTTCCGTGCATTGAACCTTAACACAGTATCAATTTATGTTCAGATTACTTAATACTTATTTAAGTATGCAGAACGTTGGTTCGCAAAACGAAGAATTCTCTGCGAACAATTATAACTGGTTTTGTAAAGAGTAAAATACAAGCAGAACACTTACTAGAAATACTGCTCCATTATTATCCTCTATCTGGAGAACTTCACTTTCCTTCTGTCCTAAAATATTTCAAATATCTCTTTGAATTACTGGAACAATTCCTTCAAAAAATATCAAATATTTTCAAAATTAGTCATTTTTGCAAGAACTTACATCATATCGTTGTCCAATAGATCTAGACCGGTAACCTCGAGCACGAGATGATTTGTGTTGGCAAGAGTGATTGCATCCAGGACTAAAATACAATTAATCACAATTTGAAAACTATTTAATTTTTAGCTTTTCTATATACTAACTTTTCACGTCTGTTTGAAGTGATTCTGAAATTTCGTATTCTTCGAAACATATTAGAAAATCCTCTTGCGATTTTACTTCGTAAACCCCTAAATTTCAATCACTATTAAATTAATTCCCTTCGAGGAAGAGTTTACTATTAATTAAGTTATTCTAACTTTGAAGTCGACGGTCTGCAAGGGCATTTTTGAGCAAGCCTCCTTTTCTTCAAAGCTCGATTTATGGGGTTGTCTGCTATTCCTCTGGGTTTCTGAAAGATTGACGTTCTTACTCAGTCACGAACGAAATATAGAATAATTAATAATATTATCTAGGTATGATAGAAGTTTCTTTTAGTTTACTTTATTTTTCAAGCAACAACAGTCGTTGTATTTCGTAAGAAATGTGCAAGATGTAGAGCAGTTGCAGCCTTTTAGTTCTTGTGAAGCAGCTCCCCTGATGCATACGCAAAGGGACGCCAGAAACTTCCTTTCCGGATTGCTTTCTCTTCTCGCGGACTTTTTGAAGCAGCAACTGGATTTTCTTCTCGTCGTGCTTCGTGGTTTCCGAGTCTCCCTCTTTTTATGACCAATACAGCGGCAAATTGTCTTCTTACTTGCTCGCGAAATACGGCAAGTGGATCTCGATCGACTCGATCTCAACGAGCTTTCTCTGCTTCTTGCGCTGAAAATATGTAGAGCAGAATTTCAGAAAAGATCATCTTCCATACAGTGACTAATTCCTCGTATGATAGACAATTGTAATTATTCTTTGAGCTGGGAATTTGATTAGTGAAAGATCTATCTTTTAGTACTTGAAATTGCTTTTAAAAACACGATTGATTAACAGAGTTATCTTGAAGCTTGTGATACGCAAAAGTTTCTCAACAGCTAAACTGATTAACTGTCTTAGGTAAAAGCATATAAAAAGTTTATAACGTTGTAAATACTGTTTTTTAAGTGTAGCGAGAAAGTGGAAGAGCAATAAATGTTACTTAGCTTGATGTGTAAGACTTTCATATTTTTATATGAATATAAGTGTGTTATAAATATTATAATAATTATAATTACAATATAATTATTGTATCACATGTATAATACTATGTACACGTACAATATATGCATATTATAATTATAATTATAAAATTTTGAAAGTCTTCAATCATTTGTGACATATATGTGAAGTCATTAGGGGAATTACAACTGGTACTATGCATTTTACGCACTATCATCACTGTAATTTATTCTGTAGGTATACTTATCACATTCAGTAATGTGTCAGGCAATATCTAAGAGTTTAGTCTTGTGCTGATTCACGGAAATAGCATGGGAATGAGGATCCTACAGAGAATGCAAGGTTAAAAAGGATTTGTTGCATCGAGTACCGATACGTCTCACGAAAGTATGCAACCGAGTGCAATAAAGGCAATAATTTATCTATCAGCCTCTCACCATATCTTCGGCTGCGTCGATGTTGAACATTCTACAGTCGGTTTCGAGGCCTGACATTTCTTACTGGAAGAAAAATGGAAATCCTTAAGCGTAGAGAATATTTTCCTAGCGATGTAAGGTAAATGACATCATTACTATATCTAGCAATTATTCAGGAATAAGTATTTTAGTTTTTTAAACGAGATTAAATCTGACCTATGGGTTACACTGTATACCATTGGTTACCATGTGTATATTAATTATATTTGTATTTAAATTCTCCTTATTATTCATTTAAATCAGTTATTTTATTATGTGATATATATCTGACATGGTAGAATGAATGAGGTCATTTACCTCATCCACCTCACATTTCTATTTTCATTTTTATCCTTATTTCTTATAACTGTATCGGTAATGTAGTGAAGAATGGTCTTTACTTTTTGCAAATCTTTATGTAAGTCGCTCTTGAGCGTTTCTCTCGACTTCTCGATCTCTTTTTCGACCTCGTGCATTTAGACCTTTTCTTCTTCGATCTTGATGTCCTCGACGTAGAAGGAGATACTCTGTGGAAAGGCTTCTGCGATTTTTTCGATTTAGTTCTTCGCGGTTTAGTGAAGCTAAAAATAAGGATTCATCAATGAACTTTCGAGATTAGAGTGTTCATAGTTTAAAACTATTTCTACTCACACTATAGAATTTTTGTTTGCAGGGCATATTGGGTCCTTGCATTTCCTGCGCATTTTCTGTCACTTTATTATATTATTCGTTCTGGCGAATGAAAGAAATATTTAGCATTGAATTTCGCAATAGGGGAGCTTTACGATTTATAGTAATAATTATTATACTTGTCTGCAATTGATGTTCTATTAACCTCCCGATGTCAAGGAGGATCATGTGCCTCAACATTTTCTTCTCTTTCTGGTCTTACATACATTTTCTTCTTTCCATTTGTTCATGTTAATTATTGTAACAGTTCATTGGGGATTTATTTATTTATGGAATCAATTACTTCTGTCTCTTTTTTGTATTTTATGTTGAAAGTTCCATGGATACTACTGATTTTATATGTTACTCTGACAGATAATCCGATCGAGAGTTTTTGTAAAACGATTCGAGTTCAGATATCGCAAATGCGTTCAATCATAATCACGTTGCACGACACACAAGGTTTAACTTTATACACCTCGAAGGAGATCCATGCCAACATATTTGATATATCAGCGTTAACTAATCACTCCGATTAAATGGCTGACTTGTTGGAAAATATTCTCTTTGAAAGGATATGCGATTACAGTTGCAATCTTTACCATTCATTTTTATAATTCTGATCCATATTAGTTTCATTCATGTACCTTGTGTTGCGATAACTACTGGATTTCTTGCACATAGTTAAGAATAATAGGAAAATGTTACAGTTGTTAGATATAACTAACAAAGATTAAATTATCCTTCTTTTTATGATATAATCGAATAATGTGAAAGAGAGTCGCAAAAGAAAGAAATAATAGGAAATTAAAAACATATCAATTTCTATATTACAAAAGTAGATATTTATTACACCATGCATTAAAATTAGTTACAATCAAACGCTTGGATTCTGTATCGAAATTTGGTCCAAGCAAAGAATCTAAAAAAGTTGAATTTGTTACACATTTTGTATTATAAATACGAAATAATTCATTAATTCAACTATTTTAGATTTTTCACTTAGACCACTTTCATAATCACAGACACAATAGTTTGTGTACAATTATTACTAAATACAAAGTATAAAGAGTACAAAATACATCAATGGATACAAAATTATAACAATAGATAAGCACACAGAAATAGCTCCAAAAAATAGAAAAGAAACAGATAGCTAATCTCCTACATAATTAATTCAGCATAAAAATCCCAGCCCTCGAAAACAATTAATCCTTATCTGCACATAAACACGATCACAAAGAAGAAACTAAAATAATATTACAATCCCTGTCGCAGTCAACCGCAGCGAAATCCAAGGAAGATAAAACAAGACACCTTCTCCGTGGATCACTTTAACCAACCAGCATAATTGGCTCTTAATTTCCTCAAACAAGAACCGTCACGTGTCCCGCGTCACCTCCGAGCGCAATAACGTCGATTTTTTCCCCAGCAGCGGGATCGCGATATCGAGCGCGTCACGAGCGCCGTAAACCCGGGCTACAATCCACTTGGCAGTCAATCACGATGAAATCGGAGGAAGATGAAACGGGATACACTCGGCACGGATCGAATTAATTAAGCAGTAGGTCGTGGCATAATCTACCGAATAAAAGTCACCGCGATAGGAGAGCAGGAGCATTCTGGGCCCAGAAATATTCATTTTTCCCTGGCGTAATCGCGATCGTGAAAGTGTCACGAGCGTCGTAAAGTCGAATTACGGTCCATCGCGGGGATCGGCCGCGATGGAGATAAAGGAGGAAGAGGCAGGCTGGTGAACGAGGAGCAAACGAGGAGAAGGCGCGAAGCTAAGGAACGGTGCGTGTGCATCCATCGACCTCGCGTTCGACGTGTGTGCAAAACGGCAGCAAGAATATCGACGCCAGACTGGCGGCCGTTAGTTGTGGCCTTGCCATCGGCAATTTATTCACCAACCGGAATATCTCCCCGGCCATTCGTTCGTTCGGTAACCTCTATTCGTTCCAGAGCAGAGAGCGCACTCGTTGCTTTCCCAGTTCGAGACACGAGGCGACCGACGCTGAGATTAGTCCCATGATTTCGCTAACGACTCGCGTCTTAACTGGCCAATTGCTCTTGTCGAGGAAATTCTAAACGATCGGGTGGAATTTCCTGTTGGGCTCACTTTTGGAACTCCCTTCATGCTGCTGATAAGAGGGGCGCGGTTGGCGAAGTTGAAACTTAGTTTGAAGGTAGTTTAGATTTGGCGATAGGACGAAGTGGCTGATAAATGGTAAGGGTGGGTCTTGTAGGTGAGATGTTTACATTGTTTATGTGTTGTCTTCGTGTACCGTGGGAGAACTGAAGAAATCAGTCCTTTAAATGACAAACTGGTTAGCTTCGCGAGGAGATATGTGGAGAGAAGTGAGGATGGGATGAGTAATGTGTTTTAAAGTTCAGGAAAGTTTGTCAAGTAAATGAATGAAGTGTGATAAATTATGTAATGTGGATTATTAATTAGTTATTTAAAGGATGATTGAGTTTGCTCCTGAGATGCTGAATTCTTGACTAGAGACACATTACTTTAGTGTCATTTTTCGATTTTGATGAAACTTTGTATACAAGTAGAGCATCAAAAAATATTAGACATGTATTTTTTTAAGCTGCTGATATTTATGTTTGGGGGGTGAAAATCGCCCCCAAAATTTAGCTGAAAAATACATTTTCGTGAATACCCATCTAAACCAAACAGCAAAATTAATTTTACAGTTTCTATTACTATAACATCAAAAGAAATTTTTTTAATTATCTCCAACTACTATAGGTCATTGCGAGTCACATTAATATCACAGTTATTCTTTCTTTCCTGCGCAAAAAATTCAAACCATATTCAGCTGCAAGAAAAATGAAAAGCGCTTCTAAATGACAGGATATACCACGACTGTCTACTTCCCTATTCCTCATGTCCATTCCTCATAATTTCACGTCAAGCGAAAGGACCCCTTTTGCTCGCGATACGTTCCCATCTATTTGCTCCTATATCGTCCACATAATCAAATACACATAATTCCCTTAATCCCACCGCTTTTATCGGTCTCGCCTCATAATTCATTCAACAAGTAGACGTACTAGAAGGGGTCTCTTTTGTGTTCATTGTACTCGTCGATGAAAACTGGAAACTTCCCTTTACCGTAATTATCTTCGTGAAACTCTGATCGTAGTCACGAACTTCTGTTTCCACCGTTTCGTCGAGGATCGCAAAGACTGTTCCTACAACACAGAATAAAGCTGGCCAGTTAGAAACAGTGGCTCGTCGTTATCCTTGCTGCTTATCCAACAAAGGATACGACGAAAGTATTCTTTCCGCGCGAATCCATTGCCATAGTACACACGTTGAGAGTTCGTTTCACGACATTTAAAATATGCAGACGGTAACGATCTAGAGCAAAGCTCGCGGTACTTTTAATTATTAACACTCGACAACAATGCACTGCTGATAAAGCGCATTTGCGTTGAGCACACGCTGGGAAAACACGCTCGGCAGGTAAAATGTTCTAAAGAAATTATGAGGGGTATAAAACGTGCTTGAACTATGCCGACTTCTATGTAGGGCTTTGTAGATAACATTCTACAATTTACTCAGATATTTTCTGCGCACTTTGACTGATCGTGTGTAAGTTTATCTAATTGAGAATATTAAATTAAATAAGTTTTAACAAAAAAAAAAAAGAATGAATTAAGTAAAACTGAAGAAAGTAATTTAATTTTTTATTTATGTGTTTTTTATTATCTTAGATGGCTACAAGTATCGTAATACTAATTTACTTGTAAGTACCTATTTTATAAAAAAGGTGTCACAGCTTTTTTCCCAATCCCAATTAGTTAGGACTTCCTCTTAACCGAATTACAATTTCTTCTGCTTCTTTCGGTCATACATATGCAAAGGGATGACTTCGTTGCAGGCTCGTTGTTAATTTACATAATTGAAGGTCCGTCGTTTTTCGTAGAATGAGCGTCTGTCCAGCAACGTGACAATCGGAAGGGTAATCGATGCTATATCTGTTCGAGACGTTTCCCCCTCGCCAAATATAATTTCGGTGCATCTGAAGGAATCTGCATCGCACAAAAGCAGAGGGTCTATTTCCATCGTGGTCCCTCCTTCGCCATTGGGAATCCACTCTGGTTCCTGAGGTTTTTTCCGACGAGAGCGCCGAGTAGAATTCAGTGACGTATGCGTAGACATTTTTTACAAGGAATAACATTATGTATGGGGTGTAATAAGAGAAAAAAAAATGAGCTTCGAGGTCCAAGTGAGATGAGAGAGAAGAAAAATATGGGTGGGATTTGAAAAGCGGGAGGATTCGTGGAATAAGAGTTATTATAGATATGTATTATCTTTATAATATATTAACTGATAAATTATTTGTGATTAACTTATCGGAAGGTGTTACGAAAAAAATTATTTTTAATTTTGTTTATGACAGTAATGCTGTAGAATTTTTTCAAGTATATATTGCATGTAGTATTTTTTAAAGCATAGTTATATTTCTATGCTATCATATTCTATGTATAACTTACACTTAGTAATGTATTTTGTCTGGCAATATTAATAATGGAAATAATAAAATACGTCTCACTTATCTAATGATCTTCAAATATCGATATCAGATTTAGCATTCAATTACGAAAAACTGTATCTAACTTTTTCTTCTGTCTCTGGAATCATGTAAACGTAAAAATGTGAATTCTGATTATAAACATAGAGTTGTTCGTTTTTAAGGGTTCTATTACGTGAGAATATACCCTCTTGAATACGTCACTGATAAAATTCCAAGAGCTCGTTTTGCCAGAAGTAGACTAGACGAGACTAGCAATAAGATTGATTCGCGCTACCAGGATTCCACCGTCTGGTTTCGCCTTGCGTGCAGCCGACCCAGAACAAAAGTTTTATCTGCTACATACTGTATTTCAACCCTGCACACGCTTGTTGCACGAAATTACATTAACAAGTGTCCTACTTTCCACACGTATAAATAAAAGCCCAGAAGCTCAGATTAATTTCGTTCCAGTTCAATCCTCTCTATTACTCTAAATCAGTAAATAGTTTCGCAAAGTACTCTATTTTGAATCAGGTGAAAGCGAGCAATCTCTGCGATAGACTTACTAAAGTGCCACATTTCAGCTCAGTGGAAACACGAACGTTCTAAAAACGTCCCCCAACCGCCGTTTATCACGAAGGGAACTTCTTGCAGTCGGGATAGGACAACGTAGGGTCAGAGAGTGGACGATGGTTCATTCAGGGCGCTAAGTAAAAAGAAGACGTCCACTCGAAAACGCAGAGACCACTCGTGCCTAAAACACTTGGATCGGTATGCGGATCAATTATATCAAAGAAACGTGGCACGAATTAATACGAACCCGACCATAGTAGGGCCGAGAAACAGAGGATCCGAAGTGGAACCGTTCGACTCCTTTTTACACGATGTTCTTCCGTGCTTAATTCCATTCGACACAAGTCGTAACTGCGACGGTTGTCAAGTTTAGTTTCACGATTTCTCGTATCATCGAAATGAAATAATTGCAGCGATTAACGACCTCTGACTATCGACACTCGTCCAGGTTGTATTCTGCAATTCCAGCTTCCAATTAGTCCATCGATTTCGTTTCTGTCGAGCGTTTATAAATATCCTTTTGCAGTGCCTCTTGTCGGTTTTTTATTTTACTTCTTTGGCTTCTGGCGGAGTGAACCTTTTGTTCCATCTTTTTCGGTCTCCGTGTAAAGTGAGTGTTGAGAAAGGAAATCGTTGCTCTTATCAATGAAACTAAATGGCAAACTCCTGATTACTAGCGCAATTAGAATAATAATTAGACAGTCACGTGTAAAAAAATTATAATTTATTGTGTAGTTACAATTAGAACTTATTATGTGGTGTAATCATTTCTGTTGTTCTATGTTTCGGTTATGATTCTTTTGGGTTACTAAATCTTTTGTAACATAAGTATTTTTAGTTTGAATGTAGAGAAGACTATAATTTTTTTCGCCACTATTTTAGTGTTATAACAAATTTAATTATTTCCTCGAAATTGGACTTCGCCTATTTCAAGTGGAAAGCTTAAATCTCAAATTTTTCACCGCGTAAAATTGCTTAAACGTCCAACATTCAGCCAAACAGTATTTCGACAATCAATGTGCTACTGTATTTACTTTTTCGCTGCGCGCGTCACCTCTCTTTCCTGATTTTTTGCCACTTCTCGTTTTTCCCCTTTTACTGTCACCACAGTGTCTGGCCACCGTTTATGATTTCAAGAGGTCATGTTTTATGAATGGGATATTCGGGAGAACGAAGATTGCTACTTCGTGAATCTATCTTCCTTCGCGAAGGGCCTGCAAGAAGTCGAGCGCTGACTTTAAAGGAAACAAATTCAAATTGCAGTTGGTGATAGTACGTCAGGCGTGTATTTTATCTTCGTTTCAAGTTTGTATACTTAATTGTTCTTCTCTTTGACACCTTTCGGATGAACTCGATGTTCGTAAGAGAAGCATTGAAGCTGTTTGCTTTTCTGTGTTCTCCTGTTCTTTCTCTAATTACAGTCCATTCGAATGGCGCTAATTAAAGAAACGCGTGTTATCCTACTGTTAGTGTAATCTTTATCGTTTACCTTTTTTCTTCGTTTAGTGTACCTAGTTACTTCATTCAGCTTAATCACATCATTAATGTAATTTATCGTTAGTTATCACTACTTCTTTTCTTTTCTCACTGCAAAATCAAATTTCTAATTCTTGAAAGTCTCGAGTTACCAGAAATTTCAATATTCAACTTCCTAAATTTTCAATTTTTCAGTCAGCTTTTTCCAATTTGTTAAATTAAAACTTTGCCAAAATCTATGTATTTATTATTTCATTTAATTTCATTGATTCCATCATTCTTAAGAATATACTTCTAATATTAAGCGACTCCAAAATTCCCGAATCCAAGCGCCCCATAAAACATACCCTCATCATTTCAATAATTTCTTCTCCAACAACCCTCACGCGCCCTCTGTATATTCCAATTTAAGGTCAATTTCACTCAATTGGGCTCGTAGCAAGAGCCGAAGATTAAAAAATCGTCTCGGTGAAAAAGTTTGTTAGTCGTCTAAGAGGAAAAGGCTCTCGTCTGTCGTCATTCTTCAACATTTTCCTTCGACTTTCCTCGCCCCCTCGGTTGCACCCTCTGTGGCGAAGAGTCCCCTTTGGCTAACCGTTCCTCGGTGGCTACGGAAGACAAGTGGCGGGAAAATGTTTGGTTTCTGTTCCCCCGACCAGAGCTACCCTTTTCCTCTTGCTTTCTCGCCTTCTCCTTGCTCTCCTCCGTTGGCTCGTTCCAGCGAGCATGTTTTATGGATAGCCTTCTAGAGGTTTCGCGGCGCCAGCTCTTCCGTGGATACACTGGCCACTTACCGTATCTCCCGCTGTTACGAGCAAGCCAAGAACCTAGACGTAAATGAGATATTGGAATTAGAAAATGAACTCCCTCGCGCCACCCTGTCTGCTATTTGGTGAATTATTCCGGAAGTTGGTGACACGGATAAAAGTTCTTCCTTCGTACTTCACTGGAATATGGATCGTAGAATAGGGAGCAGTCGTCCTCAACCATTACCACTGATCGTCAGCTATGGACCAAATTTCAAATATAGAAATTATAGGTTTAATAGAGTAATTATTATTAGTATTATTATTATTTATTGGTAAACAGGCTGAAGCGCTTTTATACAGTGTTAACATAAAAAAGAGAAATTAAATGAAGGGAAATAAAGAAGGATAGGTAATAAAAAAGGAATTAAGAAGGGCGGGTGAGGAAGAGCAGGAATTATTAGGATTTTAATGAAATGGAGACTAAACTTATCCTTGGTGGTGAGTGTTAGTATAGTAGTATCGAAGGAACCGTAAGATGGCGTCATCGAAGGGTGTTGGAACTTTCCTACTGTACTTTTAATTTTTATTGTTTACAATCTGGAAGTTATTCGGTAGATTAGTAACTAGTATATATTTAGAATGAGATTTGGTGCAGAATATGTTGCAAACAATTTTAGTAGTTAGGAGTTTATTTAATGTCTCTAAATATTAATTATTTTAGAATCATGGCAAAACATCATAAACTTTCAATGATCTTTTGTGATTAAAAAAATTAAGTGTCTTTATCTTTTCTGTATATCAAATGGATACATCATACGATTCATAATAATTATGGGGTCGTTAATGATATAGTGGAAAGTGAGTCGAGTTAATTGTGAATGACTCGTCATAATTTGATGTCCTGTCCTGATACGAAACTCGGGCAGGCCATTTTTGATAAAAGCCAGGATCCTCTGTTCCCATTACATTAGTACATACTAGTACGCATCCTGATCGCCAAAGACTCATTTTGTAGCGGGAACAGCCCATGGTCTCGTGATGTAATCGCCATTCTTATCGGCTACTTTGAAGTTTGAACAGATGTGAGAAGATATAAAGATTAGTAGACTTTTACGCTGTGTAATGCAAAAACCTGCAAAGAATCGTACACGATGGTTATGAAAAAGATTAAAAGGAAATAAAATGTTTTATGCCCTGAAAATGAAAGTAGATATAATTTCAACATGACTGGATATTTAATATCTACTTAATGGTTAGTGTCATGAATGTATTTTTATTGTTCTGACATTCTGACCCTGCTTGCTCATATATTAAAACGAAATATGAAAAAGTATTTCTGAAAATAAATTTCTTTCGCTTATAAACTTACTGTATATTAAGATTACTGAGTGAAATATGTACTATGTGTTTGCGTCGATACCTTGAAAGTACAGAAAGACATCGCTTAAGAAGGTCATAAAAATAACTTTCAGGTAATGCAAGGTTGACAGACAGAGGACGAAGTGTTTGATTGGAAAACAGAAAATGTTTGAGACATACACAGATATGTTTTTGGGCTGTAAAGTGTATGGACTTACCTTTTCTATCACCTTGAATTGCTTAAAATCCATCGTGACCAAACTCATTACATTACAGACTCTTTTTAACTGTCATAATATTGGACCAAAAAATTATTTGAAGGAAATACGATAACACTTCCACTCAAATATTTTTCCTTAGCATTATTTTATTTTTCACTTGTTGCAGCAATTCTGTTTATTTGAAAAAATTCGACATTATAACATATAAATTTAATTTTTGAAACACGAACTTATGCATTGTAGACTTTTCAAATTTCTGGAACCTAGATGTGGTAACATGTTTTAAGAACTTACAGAAAAATTTTCCTAATATAAATCGAATCTATTGAAGCTATCATTCATGAGTTATATATGTATTTATTAAAAAGCAGAGAAAATTTCAAGATTCCTAAAAGGACCAGCTGATGTAACCGATATTTTTAACTGAGCTCTTTTGTTTCGCTGACCGCGGATCTTGATTCATGCCTGCCCTTCCACTTTCAACCGATTCCGCTGCTTTCACGTTTAGACCCTCATAATGTCAGCAAGAGTGTTTGATCCTTCCAACAGGGTTTCCGCGAATTTCAAAGGTTCGACTCGCGGAGGCGCCGTTTAAATTCCAAGTACGGGCGAAGCGGCTGGAGAAAGGAATTCGTCGCTCGCAAGCCGACTCTTTAGATACTATTATGCGTCTTGCGAGACAGCCATTACAGAGTGAATACAAACGAGCCCCCGATGCTACTGGACTCCCACACCCCACAAATGAAGCTATATTTCGTGGGACGAATGATTCACGTAAACTTCTTTATGTTTGTGCAGCGAGTTCTTATATTTAAAGTGTGAATTCTGTTTGTTCGACTATAGTTAATAAGAGTACCATGAGTCGTCGCCCAAATAAGGTGAAGAGAATGCAAATTTTTCTTCTGCAATGTATAAAGAATTAACACAATAATACCTAGATGTATATTTAAAATTACATAATTATCAGTGTGTTAAGATTTTTATTTTAACAAATCTCACTTTTTGTTTGTGCTTCTCTATTGAGAGCATTTATAGAGTTAACGACTGTTTACAAGTTTTCTTTAATTGATGCCGCCGAGTTAGCAAATTCCCGCAAAAGAAATCGTACTTCGTTAGTACTTAAAAAAAAGAGAATTCATTAGCAATCGGCACGAATGAGACCGATGATTCCCCTGACAATTTCATCGGTGGTCAGTCGATAGCGATTAAATTTCAGAAATACCAAGGTGCGTGCGTATTCGGGGGGATGATTGGCGCTCGGCCGTTTCCGTCGCCGCTCGGCGGCGCTCGGGCTCAGCTACACCGCCCGGATCCGTCAGTCTCGCGCACGACTTCGTATCGAAAGGTGCGCGTCCTCGGCTCGTCGCTTCGTCCTCGTCGCGGAAAAAATCGATCGTATTTTTGTAAACGCCGGTTCACGCACCGATTCCCCTGCGTGCTCAAACAATCGTGGAGGCAGTCCTCCGTCGTCTGATCAGTGCGTCGAGACGGTTTCTCTAGTGATACGTATACAAGCCAGTGTGGGTCTCGTGATCGATCCTTGTGTGTATCCTGTCAAGGTGTTCTCTGTTCTCTCGCCAGGATATTATGCTACCGATCGCGCGAGCAGGAAGATCGTTTTGACTCGAGGCGCGATCGGCCACGGATCACCAGCAAAATGTTGCCTCAGACACCTGACATCATCCCGACGACTCTGAATCAGGTAGGAACTTTACTTCCCGCGGTTCCGTGACCTTCAAACTGAAAGTCAGTTTTCGCTGTTCGTGTGTAAAGTCTAGCTAATATTGGATATTAGCTGTGTAGGGTAAGAGACTTTATTATTGTGCCTGAACCTATTACTGTGTTTTCCACATAAAATCTATGTAAAGCAGTAATAGATTCAGGCACAGTAATAGGGTCTCTTATCTTATTTAAAAAATGAAGTGCCAGGAAGCGCAGGCAAGGACTGTCTTCTTTACTTCTGTAGTTTGGCCACGTTGTTGTGATTCATTTTTTGAAGATATAGCTAGTGTACAGTATCAGGTGCTGTTCAGGGTTAGGTATACTTACTCTAGTGTCTCTTGGGGACATTGGGTGATCAGTTTAAGTGGAGATCCTTTAATGAGTGTTGGTAGTACTTACAGTGTTAATAGCGTTTATAATGGATATTGCCAACACTCGGAGGGTTTCCAGTTAAAGTGACCACCCTGTATAGTGACTTCGTAAAAACAGCAAGGGTTCAAGTTCTTCCTGCTTCTGACAATAAGCGTCTCAGTAGCACGTTGGGAGCCTGGGACAGCTCAGGAACTGTAGTAGTTCTTTGGAACCTTAGAGTAGCTGTCCCAAGGAGGGCTTTGGAATTTCGAGGAGGCCAAGAAAGTAAACGTGGCCAAACCAAGTAGCAGAGAACACATTTCATGACTTACATCTACAAGAGTATTGCATAGGACGCCACTTGAGTGGACCCAAGTCACTGTATCTGTGACTGTAAAGCAAAACGATCTAAGTCACATGTTTTTGTTTTCGAGATCCTGGCGTTTAAGATTTTCAGCTTCGTTACTGTCTCATAGCCTCGTGTCTTCTTGGACTCTTATTCTCAGATGAAAAAATTCTTTTAATACTCCTTCCTCTTTCTAGAAATAAAAATTCTATATTCTAGAAATCAGTGAAAAATTCTTTGAAAATGTGACATAAGTCATATCGCCTTACAACCACAGATATTTTCGAGTGGCACTATAACTCGACGTGCAAACGTCAAACTGGCGCATTGTTTACCCCTCGAATTTCTCGCGAGCCTTATCGCGGATCCAGAGCTCCAAATTTGTTCGTTCCTCCTCGTCACTGTTGGAACACGTAAACTCGTTTCGACGTCCAGGAGAAATTCGTGGAACGCCTCTTGCCGTGACTCGCTGCTTTTTACCGATGCCTCTTTCGCGTGGACGCGCGCGCGCGCGAGTTCACCGTGAAAGCTGGCGCGCACACACAACCCCTCGTGTTCGATTTTATCGATTCGCTAACGTGACAAGTTCAGAGCGGTTACCGCGAAACGTGTACCAATTCGATGGCGATTGTGATCGTCGGGTGTAGAGTGTTTACTTAATATAAGCTCGTCGATATTTCTGGTACGTTTTTGTTTATCGTTCCATTTCGTTCGGACGATTTTTCGCGAATAAAAGTAGAAATCGGCGTTCGTGTTCGGTATAGAATGGATATCGGATCGGGGTGTCGTATAAGCGCGCCACTCCTGTCAAGATGGCGCGGAAAAGACAAATATTTGCGGTTCGTGGTTTCGAGAACACGGTATTACGGGGAACAGAAAGTTCGTTGTGTCGCGTTGTGTCAATATTACGTGCTCGTCCTGACTTTAATAAAATGTCCACCGAGCGGTGTTCGACGCTGGACGACTGGTTAGCTTTCTACGTTTATTCGATCGATCGTATTCTAAACAGATCATTTTCGAATGCACCGATCGTCTCGCGTCTACTGTTTTCGTTTAGGCTGTTGCATATTTTAGCGACGCGGATAGAAGAAATGTTTTTTGAATAATTTTTAAAGCGCTTTAGCTCTAAGTGGTATTTCCTAATTGAATTTAATAAGCGACCTTCGGTTGATAGGGATTCTTTAAGTAAACGTGGAGATTGTGTTTAGCGACTTGCTATGCGAGGCAGGTGATTATGAGACAGAGAAATATTCTTGAGAAATAGTTTGCTTTGGGCCAATAAGTAGTTGCGTAAAATTCAATTGTTTTTAAAATCTGTTTTCTATAGCCCTGAGTTTATGGTATTCTGGTTCTAGTGATTTCAGACAATTCTTCCATTTGTTGCTTTCATTACGATAGTAATGTTGTCGTGGGCACATTTGAAATTACATTATTTAAAATATCATATTAAATACTCTCATTTTATTTTAATGCAGGAAGAAAACATTCATCTTTCAGAAAGTGAATCTAATATTAATTTTCTTTTGCTAAATTTAAAACAAAAAAAAAAATGAGGAAATGCTTCACTATTTGAAATTATTACTACTTCAAACCAATCGAATTTCAAATTAATGATAGTATACAAAATAATGCTCTGAAACAAATGATTTCAGATAATTATGTTTTATTTGAATTTCAAATAAAACTTGCTCAATTCAGTAGTCATAGTATTAATCTACATATCGATGACTAATCGTGAGACTTCCAACTCTCGAAATCGTACGGAAGTTTAGCGTCAATTTTCCGGGTACGTCCGAGATGACTCATTGTCAAAGGATGCCTACCTGACACAAAGTCATATGACCCTCAGGGAACATCGCCTCCTACTCTTTCGCGCGCAGATTTTGTCAGTCTCAGGATTCTCGGTTCCTCGCCTTAGGTCTGACGTTCCTGGAAGGTGCGTGACGTACTTTGCCAGAGAATTCTCGAGGCTGGTCTTATCGATTGTTTCGAAAGCTGATGTCAAACAAGACACTTTCGTTGCTAGTTCCTGTAGAGAATTTATCCTTATAATGAAGCAATTTACTGACGCCAGTTTTTCGCGGAACGATTACTAATTCGAGACCTGGTTTTAGTAGTAGTGTATTGGTAGCATATAGATATGTACACTTAGTACCACGTGTTAACACTTAAGATATCCTTTTTGAATTAAAAATTGTTTCATTCATATTAGGAATACTAAAGCAGTCTCTTGTATTACATTAAACTTCTTTTAGAAAAATTGTTCAACGTTACAACGCTTCATTATCTGAGATTTTCTGGATTTTTTATTGCAGTTTGCAGATGATTATAGAAAAAAATAGATAAAAGACAAAATTTGTTTGTTAATTGTTGGAAGTTTTAGCGTTCAGAATTGTTTGGATTTTAATACAAAGTGGATTCGTAAATATTATTTTAAAATATAGAAAATTGAGTAATTAGAAATTGGAGCATGTGTTTGGTATAGAAGTAATATCTACCGAGAGTAAAAATATCAATGAAATAATCGTATATTTTTCCTACGCTGCTAGCTATTGTGCAATTTTCATGGATGGGTAATTTTATTAAGAAAATTTGCGTTTATTTCAGTTCTGAGTAATTTAATCGACAGTCTGCTGTTCCATTTCAAGCCGCAATATTAATTGCTGCTCGAGATGCTATTTAGCAAGACCACACGCGCAATAATGATATATTGGTGCACATTCGTTGCCATTTAGGGAAACGGAGAGGCGATTGCTTAATGCCTTGGGGTGAAGTGCATACGTTGAAATCCTTTGCATGGAGTTCCTTTAATCTCAACGTTTACGTACTCAGCGATGTTAATGAAATTACTTATGTAATTGCTGCAGTTTCGAAACGTATAGCGCCTTTTGATAAGTACAATAGAAAACAGTCGAGCACTGGATTAATATTCAGAATTTTATTTTTACTTATAAACAGGATCTTATACAATAGACACAGTTTCATATATTTTCTACGATTTTTATACAAGTTTCTACATCTTTATCTCTGTATCTTAATAATGCAAAGAAATAATAAATTCAAGACGTTTGAAGTCTCTTTGAAATAGTCCAAGGTTCAAGATCTGCATCTTTGACTCTCATATTCATGTAACATGTTATGAAACGACCACAATGGTTGCTTCAGTAGTTGTACATGGTGTATATTCCTGTAAGGTGTCTATTATTATACAAGGAACTCAGTTTCCACAATCTTTTTTAATAAATTATTATTATATTAGGTATTAAAATCATTATTCTCCACTCTTGGTAACTAGAATTACTAAAGCAGCAACATGCTCTACATTATAAGAATAAATTCCAAGTATATATTAAGAATATTAAAATTTGCATAGATTGAGTGTATTAAGAATATCCAAAAGTGGAGTGAATTTTCCAAATTTCTTTACCTTCCTCTCAGCATTTTCATGCATTCTTATATAGGCACCCCAAAGCTCTTCAATGATTATTTTCTGATCATTTAAAGTTAGATCATGTTCCTAATATGATATATAAAACACAGTATACGCCATAGTGCGTGTTAGAACGCTAAATACAGAAATCGCGAAGGAGAAACAGAAAGAGAGGATGTCGCGAAGGAATCGAACCTAACTTGACTTTCATCGCGGAACACAGTGAGGAACTTTAATGACTTGGATTTAGTATTCTTTGGACGCGTGCTTTGCGTTAACGATCACGTTATGTGTTAACGATGCCGCGCTCGACCTCTTGTCACGAATACCGTGACTTCTGCGCTATCGTCGCGGGCTTTGTCCGCAGCTTTAGCGTCCTTTCGTCCTTTGATGGCAAAGAGCGCGACTCTCCTCGCCTAGCAGCGATTTCAATTCTTCGTTTTTTCGTGTTTCTGCCAGACTGGATAATTCTAATACTTTGCGAATCTACCAGAATAATATTTTCACGTCTGCCATAGTTTGGGATATCTTTTGCTAAGGTAAATGTCCCAGTAGTTGACCATGTTGCAATACCTGAATATTAACGTTAATTTTATCCAATTTTAGGATTAAATTCTAATGTATTAGGTAACTTAATTAAAAATAAAAACTAATGTCATACAATAGTGTCCACAGTTTCTGGAACCTCATTGTTGAAATACTAGGACATACAGTTTTAGGTTGTTTGCTTACTGGGAGATAATCTTAAGAAGTGATATTGACATTTTTTTATAGGTATTTCATTTCTGTAACATAGATTTCTGTAGAAATATAATTAAAAGTGAGACTCGTAGTATAATCACTTCAGCTTGGTACACCCTGTATGCACATTGAGTACATTCTTTTCCCGCCATTTTTTAATCGATGTATGGCGTATCGACACGTCTAACGACGAACGAATATCAATTTTCTTGACCCACATTCGTGACACCTTAATATTTCATTCTCACTCGCGCAAGCAATTTTCTAGGGAATGTAATAAGCTAGGGATTTTTATGGTGTAATCCAAAAGAATCTGAAATCCTCACGCACTGGCAGTATTTTATATTTTTTCCCCCTTTTACCGTGGGAAGATATTATAAAACGACGATGCTGCGGGGAAGTAGAAACTGAATCCATGAAACTCGACGATACTCACGTTTAGGCTTACTAGGTCTTTGTTCGTAAATTACTCTGGAATGATGCTTGGATGATGATATTATTAATCCCGGGAGAAATGAGTTAGACTAACAGGATTTCAACACGTGCAACGGATTGTGTGTTCGGGATAATTTATAAAAAAAAGAATGAATATTATATTAATTATGAATCTTACCGTAATAAGCAAAAGGGAAAGTGTAGAGTAGTAACAAGGAAATTTTTTTGCCCGAGTGACAGCATTTTTTCACTTGTAAATATGTAATATTATTGGAGAAGGGATGTACGTACGTAATAGTGCATCGAAACTTCAATAATTCATGATTTAGATTCACTAATAATCGTCCAAGTAATTCTTACCTATGACTAGTTAGATGATCGTACACATAAAAAATATTAATTTTATGCAAAAGACACTGGGGGTAAAAAAACGACCCTAAACGATTTGAACATCTCACAAATCAAGTTAACTCTCCCTAGCACTTCTCTCGTAAATGCATAAGCAACGTCGATGCATTCTGCATATAGAATCGTTTAGAATTCGATAACTCGATCGCCATCCATAATCGCTCGTCCCCCTGGAGCCATCGCTCCGATTACTTCGATGCGTTCACCGTCCATTATGCAGCACTTTGGCCAGCCTCTGATTCTCGTTCTCCCTCTGAACAGTTATCTCAATCCCCTCGTTTCATCGAAAGAATCGCGTTACGTTCTCGTTACACGTCACGTGTCTCGTTGCAGGTGGAGATAGCCCCGACATTCGGGGTACGTACCCTTGTTTTAGCTGATTCAACTTGCGAAAGCTGAGGTCTTAATGGGATCTCACCCAGCGACAGTGGTGTAACAATTACCAGTCGTGTTCCATGAGAAGTCCTCTAGAAAGCATTAGGAGCAATGTTTTCTGGAGGACTTCTCGTAGGATTTTTGGACCCTGTTCTACATCGGTGTGTTAAGCCACAAATAACTTAGCTTCGAGAAATCGAGACTTTTATATATTTTATATTTTTTTTCAAATAACATATACAATAGCTATTTTCTTACCATACTTAGTAATATTATTTATTAAAATAGTCGTTTGAATGTAAGGATAATAGTTTACAAATAATATATAACCTAGCGCGTTAACACCAGAATGAATTATATTATTCTTATTAATACTGCATTCATAACTCCAAATTCGATTTTTTGTGGGTTAACACATCAATACAGAACAGGGTCCATGTATCAACATGAGCCCCAATAAATGACGGGAGCACACCACTTTGAATCATTTTGTCCCTCATTGGATCTTCAAAGCAACAAAGAAACTCGAAATGATTCCAAATGGTCTCAAACCTATCGTTCATCGCGAGACAAGTCTCATCTAGTAGATCCCACTTTGCAATTAGGGGCGGTCACATGAGGGCGATTCCCCGCGAGTTTTCGCCTCTTTCCTTGGGTCGTTTCGGGCCCCGCCGTGTCCCGTGTCATAATCTTCCGTCTTAATGCGTTTTCGTGTACCGTTACTCGCGCTCGTGGTTGCTTATCCGCGGAGTCCTGGAGAAAGGTGGAACGTGAAAAGGAAGAGGCATACGCAGGCGAGTGGTGGGGCGGGAGCATACGTTTAGGAATGCGCGGGGGATTTGTATACGAGCTGCTCGCGAAGAATTCGAGCGCGTTGGTAGCCAATTCGCTGATGAATGGGATGCGTGTGTCGGCGCGGGGTTCCTGGAATAGTCTTGTGGGTGGGATGCAGCATTATTGAAACCGTAATGGCACTGTTCAGTGCAGTTTTCGTAACGCATGCAATTGTTGACTTTTGCATATGGGTGTTGCTGGTTGATCGAATTCGAAATACTCGGATTTTGGTGATGAAATAGGCGTTTGAGAATGTTTCGAGTAATTATCAGGTGCAGAATACCTGGTTTGCGTGGAGGTATTCATTTCTTTAATCGTTCTCTTTTCTTCATTATGTCTGTGTATAAAAGTAAAATACAAGGAAGGTGTGTCGATAAGTGATATGAAGAAAAAAGTTTGTAGAGAAAAATCTGAAGGAGGGATTCAATTTGAAGTTCATTTGAAATTTTGAATTTGACTAAATTTTAGATTAAGTAAAGATGAAATGCTGAAAAAAACGATTTAAAGAGTAACAGAACTAATGTTATGATCATTGATAACGTTCTAAATAAATATTTGATTTAAATGTTTTCCTTCTTCTTTAGCAGACACATTCCACGTGCATTCGTGAAAGAGATATCAGACATTTCCTCGAAACGTAAATATGATTTTTGCAACAGTACGTCATTGATATCTTGATTATATTTCGTCATATTAAATATTTGCTTCTTTGAGTCACTTCAGACGATATGTAGTCATGTTATACTTCTTTTCCTGGTATAACGTCAACAATTAAGGACGAAATTTATAGCAATCCGAAGGATATAACAGCGAGAGTGTTTAGTGTGGCAAACTGGAATGTTGATTCACGTAGCAAGAGAAACGTATTTTGAAATATGCGTTGTGAAATATCGTAACCTCGGCCTCTGCGGTATTGGAGCAAAAACGCGGGTGGATTTCTAATCTAACGTGACATTGACCAGGGTAGAAAGGACCCCCCAGGTCGGGGTGGCTGGAGAAGCCTGGAATCGATCGGTCTCGAGGCGAGCAACCCCTACATACACCACCACCATAGACGTCTTTCAAACGCACCCTCGATTCTCTCTCTCTTTTAATTTCCAATCATGTTTCATATTCTGGGGAAAATATAACTCATTCCATAAATATTTAATTTCACGCAGAAACGTAAACATCAGCAGCAGTTATACAAAAATATTTTGTTCTGATGTTCACATACAGAATGCTGCAAATATATAAATATTTATATTTTAGATCCATTACACATTTCATTGCTCAACGTTTGTTAAATAATAACGAATATTATTTTTTAAATCTATCTAAAAGTCCCAGCTTGAATCTATGAATTAGTATCCATGCACTTTTGGGCCAAACATATAGAAAGTGTAAAGAATTTTTCACGCCAGAGATTTCTAGTTGAGAGTAAGATAGTAGATTTCTTTGTGGTCACAGTGTCTAATAATTCTTCTAAAAATTGCTTTTACAATACCTGCTTAGCGCCATTCTTTGTTCTCCAAAGTCCGTAATTAATTCGTCTTCCACAGGAGCAACGAGAAGGCTTTCGCTGCGATTAAAAGCAGGAGGCCGGTTAAGCTCTTTTTATTTATTGCCAGTATGCGTTACCGTGTCACGGCGATAAGGGAAACAAAGGTAACGCGGTCGCTATCGTGCGTACAGCTCCGTCGGAGAAGCTTGTTGCGCCATTGCTCGCTCGAGAAATCTTTATAGCGCGCCGATTGTTCTCGCTCTCTCGGCGAACTTTCGTTCCAGCGTTTAGTTAGCAACAAGTAGTAGTCAGACTGTAATGGCACGCTCGGTGTTGCAACTGTACGTAACAGCCGTGCACCGCGACGACAATAGAGAGAGGGTTTCGTGAAAGTGAGCGAGCACGAAATCGATCTTCCTTCCGCCGAAACGGCTGGATCTTTACACTTTTTGCCACTGTGCATTGGGGATGAGGGTCTTGGCCCTATTTTTCTGTCTACTCGCGCTTCTGTTCACATTTTCTGTTATGGTGGATATGGGTGATTTTGAATATATTTTTGAATCTTCTGCTCCTCGATACTTTGCCACTGTGCACTAGGGATGAGAGTCAAAGTCGAATATTTGTATCTATTCACGTTTTTGTTCACAGTTTTTTATAGTGGATGGATATATAGGTAGTTTGAATGCATCTCGCATGTTTGACATTATTTTCGTATTTAATATTGTTGAAATAGGTGATTGTGCATAAGTGTTTTCCTTAGGTGGGCGTATAGTTCGAGACAAGTTTATTGACCTGTGATATGAGGGTGGTATAAGGTCCTTCAAGGTCTTTTAAGGTCACGTAAAATAGTTCAAAAATATTCGAATTCCCAAGTATTCGAATATTATACTTTCTAGTATCTGAATACTCAGAAAGTACTCCAATCTCGGCTTATGCAAATGACTCCAATCCTACCACGTATCCATGACTTCCACTCCTGCTTCTTTTTTTCAGGGATTTTTCGGCAGACAGCGTCACGGGATCTCTTTATTCCCGCTAATGCTCGCTGGAAGCAGAGGAAAGTTTTAATAGAATTCCCTTTTCGCGAATCTTTCTGTCCCCAAGGAAGCTTCTTTCGCTCTAAAGACTTTCAACTTAATAGGGTTTTACTCGACGCTCGTTTGCATTAGTTTGCTACATTGTTGGCCATTTAATGTTTAATGCATTAAAGCGTCGCACGTGATATAGCCACGTGCCCCGATTTGCAAGTTTCGCGGAGAGTTGGGAACGATCGCGAAATTACGTCTGTGGAAAGTTTTCAACTATGCTCTATATGTCAATGAGGGGTTTTGCTATTTTTCAGGGAATTAGAAAGTTTTTGAAATGCGTGACACTTGTTTAGGCATCATTTTCTTTTCCATTTGTTGATTATTCATCCTTCAGAATTTCTATTCTCACTCTACTTCAAATTTAACAATTTTTTAAATTTCAAATTTTCATTTAAAAAGCTTCAATTGCCTTCCTAATTAACCCATTAACTAATCTCGAATTTTTTGGTATCAACGATGTTTCCACGTTTGCCAAGACACTTAGAAAAATTCCCACCTTAATTAAATGCTTTATTGTTCGACGATCAGTTCAGGTAATTGAGAAAAGAAGTTCAAATTAAGATTGTAAATATTGGTACGCAGATGATGGGGGTTGACACGGCAGAGAGGGTTTAAAGTGCAGATTTGAAGCGCGATTGGTCCTTCAGTCACAGGTCGAAATTAATTTCTCGTTAAACTGGTTTATAGGGGTCAACCGGAAATTCGAGATCCTTGGCGATTGTCAACGCGATTCTGCGGGTGCCCAGTTAAAATCAACGTAAAAATGGCACGTGATTCGCCCGAACGTTCAATCTCGTTTTACGAGGCTGTTTCAGCGTCTATAAACGTTAACATTAGCTAATTGTCTTTCAATTTGAGTATCCTCCGATCGAATGGCTCGTGATAATGGTGTAAGTGGAAGAATCCTTGTGGTGGTATTACTTGCATCGAGGTGGAAGGTCTACAACTCTGCTGTTAATGTGAAGCTAATTAAGTTTAATTAATTCTTCAGCCGTAGCACGTCGAATGCAAATTAACTACACCGTGTATGCAGCCTTTCATAGTTTTACTCTCATCTTATGATAAAAGTTGCGAAATAAATTCCATTTTTATTTGTTTATAGGAAATATACAATTTTCTTTTCATGATATTATGTATATGATCTTATCGAGAAGACTGCGGTGAAAATATTCTCATTTCAAGTAGAAAGATGGTAAAAAACTAAAAATGTTCTTAAATATTACTTTATACTTTAGAGATTTAATAACAAGTAGGTACTCAGGTATTCATGAAAACGAAGAAAAAACAGCTTGACCTAAATACACTTATATAGATAATATAGTACCTATAGGATTATTTTCCCATTTTTGGCGTTAAATATTAATGTAGATACATAACTGAAATTGTTATCAGTGTTACGCACACAGACTTTTCCGCGATCTTTTGACCCTTCTTTGGGACCTAGAATGCATACGTTCAGATAAGGTTGTCGCCCCCTTGGCGTGGTATAAGGGATTTTCTCAGGAAAACTGTCTCAGATTAAGAAGCATACGTGTCCCCTACATGTATATATCAATATTCTAGTATAAAAAGGGGCAGGCTGCAGTCCCTCGGGTTCATTCTTAAATTTGAATACATTCAGAGTCTATAACGTATCGACGCAAGTGTCTATAGTAAGGAGCTAGAACTCTCTTCGAGCAATTACAAAATTTCCCTATTAACAAGGGGTATTAACAACACATTAACAAACTACTGACTGTCGACCCTGAGCCTCGCAACTGTCTATAACAAATTAACCCTAGACTCGTAATATCAGCAAATAGGAATGTTACTGTAGAAGGATTGCTAAAAAAGAGTTTCATTTGTAATGCATAACTTAAATTGCGCGAAATTGCATGCCTGAACACAATTTTACGGCACGAAATGTAATACGAGCAACGATACTCTTCAGGACGATTGATCGATCAGGTAACTCTATACTTGGGTTGGTAGCAACGCTGTGCTCGGAGAGATCATATGATCCCGTTACGCTTGAAAGTGTAATCGTAATTGATCGATTCTTTCTGAGTAACAAGATCGTTTAAATGCTTCTGCTTACTAGGGAATCGCGATACAACTCCCGTGCACTGCGGAAAAATTACCTTTTCCTTTCGCTGGAATACACTCTTTTTATTTCCATTTTCCATCCATTTAAAACGTCGATGATGCGTGAATTTGGTAATTCAGAATTCATTAATGGAGTATATTGAGAACAATAAGAATTCTTTATGCATTCGATGCTAATGATTTATGGGTAGTTACAGAATTTATCGATAAGACATCTTAATTATGGTACAAGTAAATGTTACTTTAATGTATTGTAAGAGTCTTGGTATATTGCTTTTAGAACATAATAATTCTAGAGGTAATTGCACATTTTAAATATTCAGAATGAGAAATGAAAGTCTCTTAGTACGAACAATTTTTCACTTCATTCTTCATTTGGATGGAAGTTTGCATTGCATGCACGAGTACCACTATCCTTAACCCTTTAAGCGCTGTTAGCTAATGTATGCGTTTATTTAATCAGTACAATCTGTGCGATAAACGCTAATGTGCGTTCAGCGAACCTGGTTAACGACACGCGTTGAGGAGTTATGTTCCTGTTAGGGGGTCAGATCGCACAGTGACTTTGAAGACTTCTTTTTCAAGGAACAGTTACACGTAGTATTTTTTCTATGTAAATTTATATCTGCATAATTGAAACTTGTTCTGGGATTCTTTGGCAGATGATATCCTAATTATTTCTCTTAGAATTGAGTCTCTTAGAATTAGAATATTAGGGACTTTAGGATGGGTATTGCATCCACTAATCTAGGCTCAATTTCTAATTATAGGCACCCAGTTTTGGTAGTAATTTAAAATGTTTCAAACGAAAGCTGCTTGGTGTCGAGGGTATTCTCCTTTTTGTGTGCTTCTTCTGATACTAAACAACTTTTGTTTCAAACATTTTCTCATGCAATAAGTAGCTTACAAAAAAATTTAGACGATACAGGTATGAGACTCACTTTGTATACCTCCATATTTTCATCAGAAAATATCTCTCAAAGATACATAAAATAAATAACTTCTGGTACAAAAAATCGAGTAACCGCCTCTAAACTCAGCGTCGCTAGCCAAATGCCAAGAATTCCAGCATCAGAGCGATTGAAATCACCGCAAGAATCCACTTGTCGAGTACGTACTCTCATTCAGACCACCCTGCCCGTTATTCAATCTTTCCCA
Source organism: Calliopsis andreniformis (assembly GCF_051401765.1). Taxonomy (NCBI): domain Eukaryota; kingdom Metazoa; phylum Arthropoda; class Insecta; order Hymenoptera; family Andrenidae; genus Calliopsis; species Calliopsis andreniformis. The sequence continues at coordinate 9,118,297 of NC_135063.1, forward strand.
ATCCCATGCAACAGCTCTCGCAGAATAAAACGTGCGCCCACTCCTATCGCCACAATTGATTTCGGCATCTGGAAACGCACAGACGCTATCCAACAGAATGGAGCGTTAACTTCAGCCTGATTGCCTCGTGACGGGCCGCTTTATTTATTGACACTTAACCCTTGCGACAATTTCCTGCGTGCTTCGGGCATTAGAGTTTAATACGGCACACCAACGCGCTGTACCGAGGCCCTCGTCGTAAAGGTTCGCGAAGTTGCGCTTTCCTCCGAGAAGAGCTCGCCCATTAATCCCCCGACTGGCAGCCATTACGTGGATTGTAAAGTCAGCTGGATGGTAGCGTGAAAAAGTCGACCGCCCGCGCTATTATGAACGACGCGTGTTCGTTTTCGCGGGCTGTTGCGAAAGCAAAGGTCATTCGCGGAACGAAATTTGAGACAGTGCATAGCGAAGCATCCCCGTCGTTGGGTTCTGACGTAAGTGTGAGCCATTATGCGACTCGGTCGAGGCGACGATGTTGAAACAATTGGAAGAATGTGTAAACAATTGGATCGATCGTGCTGTAATTGACGCAACGATTGCGGGAAGACGATTCCCTGCAATTGGGGAATTACGTGGTTATTGGTTTGGCGGATTAGGTGCAATTTCTTCGGTCGAATTTGGTCGTAATAATTAGCGCTGTATTCCTCGTGTTAGATTACATTTGATGTTACGTATGCGCTTGCCACTCGTAATTACGAATCCCTCAATTTAGCGTGACTATCGAGCCAGAAATAGTAGATGGAGTACTCAGTTACGGTATTTGATTATGTCGTACTTGGAGAACATTGGCAGCGCGAGGTAATATTGGTAGTGTATTCGTATAGTTTTTTAGGACTATATGTTTATCATTTTTGAGGATTTAACTGTTGAAAAATTTATCAATTTTTATTTTTGAATGCTTGAATATTTGAATTATTTGAATATTTGAATATTTGAATATTTGAATATTTGAATATTTGAATATTTGAATATTTGAATTTTTGAATTTTTGAATTTTTTGAATTATTTGAATTTTTGAATTTTTGAATATTTATTTAAATATTTGAAAATTTGTATTTTTGAATAGAAGATTACTTCTCAGTAATCAGCCATTTTATATCATTAATTACATTAGTATATTAATGAAGTCAAACATAAGTTAATCATTAAAATAAACTGAAAGAAATCAAACAACGAAAAAAGTAGATTAGATATCTAAAAAAAACAACTTTAAATGCCAAAGTAAACTTAGATCGAGACAAGCTTAGATGTTAATTTTTTAATACTATTTATATGATCTGCCCATATTCTCCTGGTTTACGTTACTTCCAAGTTAACCATCCTCATGCATTTTCAGTTTCAATCACAAACCTGATATCATACAATTTCCCTGAGAATCCCTATCATCGGTCATAATCAGTTTTCTAATCGCGACTGGTCCCTCAGCTCACAGAATCGTGTACCCCTTGATTGCGTCGAAATTAAAAACAAATATCACTATAATCACCGAGTATCTCGCGCAAGTTACGCGTCGGTTCTCTTTGTCGTTCATCCTGCATAATTTTCCAGCCGTGTACCATGGCTGGACGAATGCATGACGCATAGAACGAGCGCGCGCCGTGATCTCACAAAGAAACGGTGAAAATGGAATAAAGCAGAGTTGTGGATTTCACAGTGCAATTATCGTTATGAATGAGGCCGCAATTACGCTTGGCGAGTCTGATAGTTTGCCTTCCTTCCTGCTGTTACAGGTGTAACGCGCTGCACTCGAGCGTACGTGGACGTAAACGATAAGCATTCCTTCTGATCCGAGGCGAACGATATTTGTTACTCGCGGCACGTGCGAATTGATTCGCGTCAATGTTCACTATCTTGAACGCTTGCCAATGTGAAGTATCTAGCGACGCGCGTGTCTTTATTTCGAATTTGCAGTGTTCTTTCGTCTTGAAATTCTCGCGCATGATGTTGTGCGAAAATGGAGTAGAGAGATTAAGAGCTTCGCGTGTCTCTTTAGGTTTTATTGACGTTGGGGGAATATTTTTTTGTGGCTGAGGGTTTGAATTTTTTATTTTAAAATTGAACGATTTTGTTGAATTTTAGGTATTTTTCAGACTCTTCATTTTGGCAGAAATGGGTGTAGATAGAGGTGGATTGCGGAGTTGAAAATTTATTTCTGTCTTTCTTTTCTGTTTTTTTTTTTAAATATTTTTCATTAGTAAATTGCAATTTTTATGCAACTATGGAAATTTTAAACGCGTAAAAATACAATATTAAAGAATACACAAAAAGTGCAAATTATAGTATTTGAAAAATGAAGGAAATTTTCATTTTAGTTTCATTTCATTAACTGTGTGTACAAAAATGTAAAATTGCATTAAGAAACTACAGCCTATTACTACAGCTTTCAATCAGGAAATAGTAAAATGGTGGAAAACAGGCGTTTTCAATAATAAGAAAATGGAGTTAAACGGGAACTCGACTAATAAAACAGGAATGCACACGCACCGTAGCGATATTTCCTTGTCCCGAGGAGGATATTGGAGCAAGGTATAAAAGATAGAACAGAGAAGGAGAGGAAGGTCTATGGTACACGGACGTCTATCAATTTTATTACGCCATTATCGATAAGAACCTCGTGTTCACTTGCGCTCGGTGGACACTTTAAGTCGTGTCGTATGAAACGCGTGAAACGAACGATTACTGGCATTGAAAGATATATGATCCCTCACTCCGAAAGATAAATTGATCGCGGTGTGCCTACTCATTGAATATTCAGCTTAAACACAGTCCTAACACGTGCTTAGAAATTTTTCAGTTTGACGTGTTCTTGCTCCTTTTAATAGTGCTCTTAAAATCGTTCTGCGCATGTAATCTTGCCATATCTCTTCGGTAATTAATGTTTTTAACAGTGGAGACGAAACTAGTACCACGCCAAGGACTCTTACATCGTCCTACTTCCATGCAGTTCTGTGTTTCGTGAAATTGATAAAACGTCTCTGCTATTCGGTTTTCTCTTTATTACTGCGATAAAAGGGGCGCTATAAAATTTGTCTCTTAAACTGCTCCACTACTTTTATAGTACTGCTTTACATTCGAGAAACCTAAAAATCTTTGCTGTGCTGGATTTGTTTGAATTATAGTGCGTTGTGAGAATGAAGTATCTAGTGAGGAGTATGAGAAAGTTATTTTTCTACAAGCTTTATATGTATATATTTTTTTTTAGAATAGTATCTTTATATTTATTACATATAGTGTACCATTTGGTCTACTTTATAAAAATTGTTACCCAGTTCACAAGTAAATAGCATTAAATATTTGTTTTACTTTGTATGTTGCAGGTAAGAAACTACATCATTTATCATCGTACTACCAGTTTTGGTAAGTGCCCAAAAGTTTATGCAAACTGTTCTTTTTAGAGAATACTAACCACTAGCATTTTGAATATCCTATTATATTCACTAAAATTAAGTCCATTAGAACATGATTAGCGAATCTGATTCTTAAAAAAACCAACATTTTACTCGACTCATTTTCTCCAGTATATCATTTCCGTTCTACTCGTGCAAGCTCCATGACAATTGAAAGTGTTAATAGCTCACTAAACTTAGTATCTCGTGCCCATCATAAAAAGCCATCGTCGCTTCTCTCCAAATTGAAATTACCCAGGCTACCATTATCTCTGTCTTCGTCGCTATTTCACTGCAACGAGCACAATAGAGTTCGCTGCTTAAAATACACACCATAAACGTCGAGCCACGATTCACGGATGAAATATACATACGTCTGACATGTAGGACGTTGGCACAGTTTCTTCGCCAGTAGAATCATCCAGCATAGAAAAATAGACGCGATTCGTCAAAGGAACCTGAACCATGCAGTCCTATCGCGCTTTTTCTCGACGAAAGGACGTTTCCTCCTTTGTGGCAAAGATGCTGCGATGGAATCCGCTCAAAGCGGGGCACTGACCCGTCCATTGTGCTATCCTGGCACCCCCACATAAAATATTTGGACAGAACTTCCGGCCTGCGACATGCCTCTGCCAGGACGATCTTTCCTTCTTCTCTATTTCTATCTCCATTTCTCGAGTTACTTCCTCGGCTCCAACCTCTGCAATCTTTCTACGTATTCTCCTAAAGTTTCTCGAATCAAAGAGCAGTTTCCCAGCTTTAATACTCTCCTATCGATGCTGGGGCTAGATCGACTTCGAACTTTGTGCTCGACGAGCGATCGCGAGTAATTCTCCGGTTGACGAGCCAGTTCCAGGAACACGCGAATATTCACTGGAAAGGTTTTCCAATGAAAAGTCGAGGCTCCGTCGATGGTACCGATTTGTGCCGGAGATTGGCTCCGATGCGCGGAGGTTTTCAGAGGGAAACGCTCGATGAACGATACGGTCGCTGAGAAATGAGACGAGCTTTGATGATCTGTGGAAGCATAGGGGCTGATTTATTAGCGGGCTTTTTGTGGCTAGTGGAGTTTTTAGCTTTTGCTTTGAGCAGAAAGTGATTGCGAGAGGTTGTGCATTCTAGATACAATGTACAAACTTGTCTGTGGTTCTATTGAGTTGGCGAGTTGAAGAAGAGTGCAAGTTCAAAGTTAGACATGTTTTAATTTTCATTATCTCAAAACTGTTTTTGGACCTCAGAATCAAAGTGTACTAAGTTACATAGAAAACAAGTTGAGTTAATACACTCTGGTTTTAGGGTCCAGATAACTATGTAAAATGGTCATAATTATAATCATACCTCAAAATCTGGATTTAGGACTTGTAGTGTTCTTCAACTCACAGATCCAGTTGAGGACATACCTAGGTGCAATAAGAATGTAAAGTTATCTCAGCTCCTTTCTGCAGATATCAACTCAGTACATCCTACATTTTAAAAAGTAGATATATTTTTCCTAAACTTCATCCTAATAATTTTAAAATTGAAGAAAACCGAGAAAATACATTTTGAAGTATAGCTTGATCTCTCAGATAATCATTATAACATTATTTTCTCGCAAGCACATATTTGCACTCACGCCCTTCTGGCAAAAAACGCCTCGCTTTGAAATTTTTTCGTAAAAGTACCGTTCTATAAAAATGTTCCTCGGGAAAAGTAGTAATCAAAAAAATCCCGCGAAATGGTTCGAAATGAAAATTCAGACGCTGTTCACCAGGATTATCGGACAGCTTTCGCCTCCCAGGGGAGTTTTTAACATGATATCTAATTGGACCCGCGGTTGCTCGCCGTAAAATGTCTTTTTCACGGCGCGTCGACGTCATGAAATAATCCCATTGTGCACGGCAGCCAGGCCGACAGCTGTCAGTTTTTATCAGGTCGTTGTTTGGCTTGTCGAATATTTTATCGTAATTTAAATTTACCGCGAGCCATCTGACAGGATAGAGAATCCCTCGTTGACTGCATCGGGCAAAATTTACACAACCTGACATCGTTCTGTCGATGAATTTCGCCGATTTGCGTGCAATGAATGCCAACCAAAGGCCCAGTCGAGTCGAGGGGGCATTGCGTTGCGATCAGGATCAAGTATCCTCCGAGATCCTCCCGAGATCCTTTTAAAGGGATCGCTGAGACGCGCCCTGTATCCTCTGACAGGTTCTGAACACCTTGGAGTCTTGGTGTGTCAGGTAGAAGTACACAGAATCGCTCGCGTGTACGAGGAATCCCGAAGACCGTGGGAACCTTGCCAAGGATTGCGTTCCTGCTCGACGTTCCAGATCCTCTATAGTCGAAATTAAGGTGGCTTTGTGTCCCACCCCTTGTGATTCGCGAAGATGGCTAATAAGTTGTTAGTCGCTGTTAGTAGATAATAACAGTATTAGTAGAGTGCTTTCAGAAGAGACGCGCCATTTTATTCTTAATTATTTACAAATTCTAAATAAAAATAGGTGAAAGCATGGGCAAGTGTAATTTAATTTTTAGTTAAATCTCTTTAATAGAATATAACATTGAATCCTTAGAACCTTCATCTTATTGTTAGTATTGTTCCCAAAATTACTCTAACTACAGAAGACTACAAATTCACATTCCCCAGTCAGATTTCTCTGATCAGTTACAGATAGTAGAACCATTCAACGAGCCTCTATCATTCGAACGATCCACTTGCACCAGCCATCTTATCTTCCATGTTCGAATAAACAGAGGTCTACTGTAACGTTGCATTAGGGAACCCGACGATTGCGTCCACTGCAACGCGCCGCGAATACCATAGAGAAAAAGGGGTGGCTGTTACCCAAAGCGAGGCTCGTATCGCGATCGTGAGATGTTCACGACATCGCGTGTAAACGTTCTATTTATATGCGTCGCTAATTCGCGCCGGACGTCGGCCAGAGAGGATTCCATGGGAGACGAGGATGGAACGGGACAAAGGGGAGAGGAACGATGATGGCAGGCCCGATGCAGGCACCGAGGTGCAGAAGAATGAAAAAGTAGGACCGCCTACGGCAGGTAGCCGTGCACCTGCTCCATATACGCGGGCTACGTCACCATCGAGATGAAATCTGTACTTTCACGAGATCGTCGCGCGAAACAGATTTTGCGTCTGTCGGATCCTGACACGTGAAATATGAACGCTTTTCCATGGATGGAATAGAAACCGTGTTAATCGAACTGCACACAGATCGGAGGCGGATAACTCTGGCAGAAGCTTTTGCGAGGCTTAAACGTTCATCACTTAATCAAGTTGTGCAAACGCAGTACTTCCTCTGTGTTCGGTAAACCTGCTGACTACGTGTATACTTTCATGAGGTTTCGAGTGTGGGTTCTTCTGGGGGTGTTGTGATAAATATTCTTTTACAAATTTCGTGGGTGGTGCATGCTAGTATGTCAGATTGATGTCTAAATTATTTTCATTATCTTCTAAAGACACTTTTGAAAAAAGTGTTTTTTCTTAAAAAATGAGAGCAAAAAAATCTCGAAATATTTAGCTCAATGTAGAGATTTTTAATCTTCAAATATTTTACGAATCTTCTAACTTGTGAATGAAGAGCATATCTCGAACATCTGAACCAAGGGACGATGAACCCTGGCATAAGAAAAGTGCATCCCCTGTTTTCAACGTCTTCAATCTCCAAGATCCTGTCTGTAGGCCTGACGTTCTTCAGATGAAACAACACCGAATCCGAATTTATTCTTGATTCGGGGACCACCAATGGCGTGGCTCCTCCGAAAGGGATTCTAACAAGAACATCCTTCTTGTAGAGTGGTAGGAAGATATAAATTATGGACGGACTTGGACGCGTAACTCATACCTCTGTCTTAGCTACGGGAAGTCTTTTCTGTTGTTTCTGGGTCGACGATCCTCATGCCTTGAAAAACTGATGCGATTTTTTTCGTGCTTGACGCGTTTAGACGGCATCATTCGAGAGGTATTTTCTAGATCCTCTTCTGAGCCTTTCTTCCGGAGTTCTTTGTTCTTTGCAGAAGGAGATTTATATCGTTGCGTTTAAATTTAAGTTTTACTTCTTCGAGTTCGTGGGTCCATAAATGATACCTTCTGTTTTACAATTGCAGGACTTTATAAGAGTTAAATTCTGTTATGGAATTTAAATATAAAATTCTATTTTTTCGCTATACCTAAAAAACCTGAGAAATGTTAAATTTGAAAAAATTGAGAAACTTGTTTCCCTTCTCTAATCTATTATTAGACAATGTTAGCTACATATAGGTACATTCCACATGCAGTAAGACGTTCACGAAGAAATTCACGGTCAATTTCTCGTTTACTTTAAGTTTCATCGTTAGTACTCCCAATACCGAAAATTCTAAATAACAAAAATCGAGGAAAATTCAATTCGGATAATCGACGCTCTACTATACGTCCATTGAAATCCACAGTCATCGAAAAACTTGTTTCTTTTCCTTTCACGACTTTATTAGCCAGATAAAAAGCAATTAAGTCTCCAAGTTGTTTTCAATTTTCCTCACAAAACAGAATCCACAACTCGCCTATCGAAACAGAGAAACGTAGAAGTACTTCAACCACGTCCAAAGTTCCTTCGTTACCCCTTATCGAGCTGCTCAGCTAATTGAACTCGCGGGAGGTAGACCGACAAACGCTTTCAATGACAACCCCATTCCTCGACGTTCAGATCAATTGCCAGGCTTGATCGGCTGGAGACTTCAAAGGACACTCGCGACCGTGAACTTTAAAACGGGTTTCGACCAGTTTACAGGCTGAGAGATGAAAACGATCGAAAAGCTCGAGTCCCAGGAAGGAAAAAATGACGCGAGCACACGTTCGAGGCTAATGAGAGATGAGTTAGCGCTAATGAGAGCAGTCTCTTTGTACCGAGGCCTCAAAGAGCTGGCAATTTTTCGTTCCTTTTCTGTTTGCAAACGATCGTCCAGTTCCGCCGTTGCTGGCCACGTCTCAGAGACATTTTAATTTCTCATCCTTTTATACGCCCTCGCTATTCGATACACCGTCCAAGCGGGTCAGGCAACCGGCCAGCATCTTCTTTTGCCCTTTTTTCGCCCGCTCCGCTAGAGCATTAAGCCGAAAATGTGACGAGAAGACTCGTCTCCACGTTTAGAAATTCCACCCTCGTGCTTTTAGCCTCCTCGCTTTTCAACCTGGGAGATACTCTGTCGAGCTTCGATTATTCGGAGCGAAATACTAATTCGGTGGCGGTGAAATATCTTTCGTGCGTGAATGCTGTTGGGAGCATATAAGGTCTAATCTGGAGGACATTACGAAACGAGGGTAATGCTTTTCAATTTTGCTGTGAAAGGTGTTTTGACACCATAAATTATTACTATTACTCTCACACCTTTTTGTGGGCTTAATACTAGATAACTCATTAATCAATAGATGATATTGTATCTTAGGTTTCATATTTTAATCAGTGGACATAGAACTAAAACTAAACTCGTGTGTTTCCAACTGTAGTTTCCTATGAAACCTTTCTGAGGGATTTTAAAGTGAATATTTACTTCCATTGGTGGTAGAAATTAGGTTGAAGCTAGGGTCGAACCATACTATCGATACGCTCAGTCTGTCCAGTTCAAATCTTGGAGATATACTCTTCTAACACACGGTTGAAACGAGACTGGAGCGTTATTCATAGTGTAACCACGTACATTTAACAATAATGAAATAATATTTGATCGAACCGAGAGCGGAGAGTATCGATAGTGTGGTTCGACCATAAGTGGTAACTATTACCTAGACTGCTAGCAGTGAGTCAACTGATTTCAGTTACTCGTAAAATGTACTTGAAGAAATGGCCTTTGATAAAATTCGAATGAAACGTGATATCGTGGCAGGATGTGATAGAATTATAATTATCATTCAATTTTTATATTCACACTGCAGCGTTCATAAAAAGATTGTCAGTTATGATACTACTTGTAAAACCTAAGAATATAGGAAATTTAGATAACAGGAATTTTTAAAAAGTTTAGATAATTGTAGAACTAATAGTGCTACAGGATAAATTGAAATATCATTTAGCTTCAGTGTATTCAATTATTTTTCTATAGCGGGATGAAAAGGTGAGATGAAAGAGTAAAGATTTTTTGGTCATCTCACTATTTTGATGTGTTATAAAATTCTACAGTCCAATTTTAGCTAGTCTAATAAGTAAAATATTTATTACAATTTTTTATCTTCATATCGTACAATTTTCTATCAAAACTATTTTTCTCTAACCAATCAGTAACCTAATCCGCAAAATTAGGTATCTGACCATGCCAGTTTAAGTAATATTTTCAAATTAAAAACATATTAACATTGCAATATCCTACAGATACAATTTTCTTAATATTAAACATTCTGTGTATAAAAATATAACACAACGTAGCCATATCGGTCAGAAGATCGTAACGTGGAAAATCGCCTCGCTCAAGGGATACGCACGTCCCCGATAAGATTAGATAATCCTCGTAGAAACATTTATTCAACTTCGAATCGATACGACGAAAAGTTTATAAACGCTCGATACGACCAGTGCGATCTCGAGTGCTTGATATCGCTGGAACCGTCTCCCTATACCACGAACCGCGTTTTCAATAGCATCCAGGGAATTTTTCGCGATGGAACAGCACTATTATCACCGTTATCTACATCGCTGTTCCCCATTTTTCCGAAACTAAGCACACGGAGCATTGCGCTACTACAGAACATCCAATTACCGCGGACAAAGGCAGGGAAAAAATCGGAAGATAAACTCGTTCCACTTTTCCCGTTCGATAGTTCAATTTCTCGTACGCCAGATTAACCGAAGGTTGTCGCCAAACGCGACAAACATGTATCTGGGAAGACCAACAGAGAGAAGGAGACAGCTATAAGGGAGGAAGAGAGTAGAAACGAGCGAGGACAATTGTTACAGTTTCCAGTGGCAGCTCTAGAACCATTAACCCCCTCGATGCCTCGTATTTAACCCTGTGTTTCCCCTGTTTTCCCCTCCGAGCTTTTTTAACGTCCTTTATTCTCGCGTTTCCAACCCGTGCCCTTCCCCAGGCCCTTTTTCGGTGCACGTACTGCGTTTCAACAGTAAAACTGGCAGGGGGACGAGAGGGACGCTAATGCTGGCTATCCACAGAAGTTATCCGCGCGTGGAAAAGCCAGGTCGTGGGGGTGGAACAGAGGGTAAAGGGATGTCACGGTGCAGCCTCGCGTAATGCGTAATAAACTGGCCTTCTTGATGGTCCTCTGCGGCTCGAAAGCGCAACAAGAGACAAGAAGGGACAACAAGAGACGAGAAACGGTGGGAAAATGGAGACGGAATGGGAAGGTGGGAACGGTGGGCAGAATCGAGACAGAGAGAATGAACTGCCTCAAACGCTCGGTGCTCGGAAACACGTCACTCCACGGGTGCTCGTCGCGAAGTGCAGTTAGCCTGGATGGACTTGTCGGATCGCTGGAACCCACTTGGACCAGGCACCTTCCAGCGAGCCGCGAGCAACGTGCCTCGAGAGGGTCCCTAGTGCCCTCGTTTTTGGGATCAGCCGAGCTGTCGTTGCCTGGAGAAAGAAATTAGCCTTTGGTCCCTTGGATGGAGATTGAGGAAACTTGACTCGCTGCGTTTATTTTATTCGCGTTTTTTCTTTGGACCTGCGCGTGATTCTGGTGGGCGTTCGGGGATGAAAGAATAATGGTCTTGAGATTTTGGGGTTGAAATAGAGGTGGTGAGATTCGAAAGCTGTTTGAGTCTGACTTTTGGGGGAATTGCAGTGGTTTGTTTTTGGGTCATGTTTGCTGAAGTTGTGTAGGATTTGTGGTCATTTAATTATATGTAGATGCTGAAATGAGTAGTTGCATGTGTGAGACATATCTTTATTAGAACTATCCTATAACTCCTTTTTTTTTCAAATTAGATTCCCAATTTTATACAAATATTTGAACTTTCAAAATTCCCAGCAGAAGGATCGCTAACTTCTTCTCCAAAAGTAGCACACAGTCTTCTATTCCAACCATGTTCGAAACTGTCTAGTATAATCTCATATTCAACGAATGGAGTGCAGTCCCATTTCACAAAATTTTAATCCAAACCTGCACGAAAAAAGTCAAATGGGCTTAACACAGTCTGAGTCAGAAGAGGTTTCAAGCTGCCTAGAGTGTACTCTCATATTCAAATGCAATTTTACTTTTACAAGATTCCAAAGGAATTTCTGAGTAACTCTCTGCGCATATTTATACTCACTCTGTAGGTAAATATGGGAAATATGTCGCAGCATGAGCGGCAATAAGCTCGACCGAATTTCAAATTCGTGTACTCCTTAAAGTAAAAGGGAGTCGCACGAAGGGCCGATTATGTAGGTTTAAAGAAATCCGTTTATTTATCTTGGATTATACCACGTGTACGACCGTTCGAAGGGGTCTTCTCTATCTTCTATTTGCCTAGGCCCTCTCGTTAATTTCTCGCAAGTGGGAAACGAAAACATGTGAAACTTTATGTAGTTCGTTGTACCGCAAGAGCTATTTCACGAATAATCTCTGGAAACGTGTTAGAGATTATTAGAATTATTAAATCTCAAAATTCGTTACTATGGTCTTCAGTATTTTAATAAAAATTAGAGAGTAGAATCAGTACCCAATTTCGAAAATTCAATTCTTTTACTTCTAGTTCTTAAAATTATTAAGTAGATGTATTTCTTAGAACAATTCATTAAAATTCTTAATTATTATTAGAATTCTTACTCGAAACTCTTTGGCATCAAATTTTAAAGTACACGTAGTTTTCTATATATTTATATATATGTTTGTATATTTACATTTAACATTCTTCTAATTTCGCAATTTCGCTACATCTTTTCCATCGACTGTACACACTTTCCAGGCTCTCGCAAATCATGACAGCAACCCCTTGAAAATTCGATAAGAGGTGTAACCAAATAAACGAACCGTTTACACGTGAGTTCCTTCGGTTCTTCTGCTTTCCCTCGTACGAAGTTTAAAAGCCCACAGAGGGGCTGCGACCCTCCACCCCTTCGCGTGACCGCCCTTCGTCTGCGAAAGATTAGGTTCTTTCCGAGGGTGAGGCACACGGTGCTCGTACACTTCGCTGATGGATGTCACGTTGGCCCCTTCTGCTGCCATACGACGGACGAAATATTGCTTCTCTATCAACCCTCTTCCAGTCGACAGGGAAATATCATTTCCCTTCGCTGCAATCTTGCGCGCCTTCGTAACATCCGTCGCAATGTCGCTTTATTTCCATCCTACTTAGAGAACTATTCGATGCTCGTATCGCGAAGAAAAAAATTGACTTGAATTGTTAGGTAGCGAGCACTTCAAAGTTCAAAGAGACTGTTCTCTGTATAATAGACGTCCTCTGAATAAGAGCACGAATTTTATTAGATTTTTCATGGTTATCTATTCTCCGCCACGTGTTACTCCCCATTGAACTATCCTGATGACTGTCGAAGGTCGAATTTGTCTCACTCGTATTTCCTGAGGAATATTTCGGCATCCGAGTTACGACCTATTATTATCACGGGTCTTCGTGGTCGTGGGACGATGAGTCGTTCAGAAGCTTTCATTCATTAATGTCAGAGATGATCCATCCCCTGTCCTTTCGTCAGTGTCGATTGATTTAATAACAGGAATTTCAAGGTGCAGCCTCAATTATAGTTGCAAGTCAGTGGGCCACATTTTTGTGAGTGTAATATGACATCTCAGAATAAAACTCTAATACATCTTACAATATATCTTACATAATACATCATATAATTACTATTATAGATTTTTCTAAAAGTAAGTTCCAAATGCACAGTTAAACAAGATACACTGTGCTACAATATTCGACACATAAAGTGTGTTAAATTCAGTTTGTTTTCGAATGAAATTATTGGATAGTAGATGTGAAGAAATTGCCCAGAAATCTAGGAAACCCTTATTATGTAATCACCAACACGATGCTCATTAAAATTGAAATGAATTACTGTACAAACTAGGATCAAGCCAATCAACGAGCACCATTCATTGAGAGCATTTATCAAACCCCAGAAGCATTTTTCCGTTCACCCCCGCGCCGATACTCGAATTAATTCGTCCAATTGAAAGACTTCAGCTATCGCTCGAGACACGAGGAGAACCTGTACCGTTATATTATATTACGACGAGGCACATTTACGGCCCTCCTCCGCAAAAGCCCATAATTCCGAGAATGCTTGTCAGTGGCAATGGGATGCAATTCAATTTGGGACGAGAAGCGAGCGCATACTTATCGCTCGTCATTAGGTCGATAGGCAGGTCGACCTCTGGTTCCACTGGACGCCATTGCTCGTCCAATTAAGCCCCGACAGGAAGGAGAATAAATTACGAATGGTATTCTTGAGAATTGCCACAGGATACCGATAAATAATTCACCTTATTGAAAGCTGCACGAGCTTCAATTAAGCACAATTTAAACGCGTAAGCGGCGAGCAACTGGAATGCACCGCTTTTTGCTAGTTGTATTGTTTCTTTGAGACGATCTGCCACGCATATGGGCTTTTATTCGATACACTTGCAGTCACAGTTCGAGAAGTGTTGACGTAATGAAAAAAAATTGTACTTCAGTTTTATTGTGAAAAAGAGTGTAGTGAATTAAATATGTAGATAGAAAGGTGTACATTACAACAAACTAGTAAGGAGGAAAAAGTGAAAAGGAAAAAGAAATAGAAGTAGACACACGTGGAACAAGTACAAGTACATAGGAAAAGGAGAAGTAAAAGTTCATAGAAGAAGTAGAAGTAAAAGTACATAGAAGAAGTAGAAGTAAAAGAAGAAATAAAAGAAGAAGAAAACCTTGAAACTGTACAATTCAGTATTCTCTAGATACTCTCATAGACTCCCATTGAATACAATACGTCACTCAACGTGATAATTGATTTTAGAGAAAAATGTGTACAACTTATATTCGTACAACAGAGAAAGAAGAAAAAATCCACAACAAAAAACGGGATGAATTAGCCTTCGCCAGTGTACGCTGATCGACGTCAGTTGGTTTCCATTGACTCAGGGACCACCCTGATATCGATTTCGCGACTGACGGATTAGTTCCTCCGTTTTCTTCTCCCTTCCTTCGTGCCCGTGTCGTTAGATTGTTCTATTGTGACCGCGGCTAAAGAGCCAGCGAGAATCCGGGGAAGAAGCGCGCGCCTTGCTCCTAAGCAGAGATTACAGAGCAGAAGATAATGAGGCGGAGAAAGGGAGTCGAGGAGAGGAAAGCTCTTTCAAAAGAGGCCTGTTAGAAGCAAACATATCGATTCGTAGCTGAAGCTTCGTTCAGCTGTTACATACATGCGTATAACCATTGCGCGAAATGCTTTCCTCCTAGTCTGACGTAGCATATTTTCTTGTGTCCTGAAACTGTCAGTCTGAAACCTGAATGTTTGATGTGACAATCACTTGGTTCACATTGTAATCCATGATGTATTCCTCCTACTTCGGAAAGAGTGACTTGACTTTGCAAATTATGCGAAACAGATCAACATAAGGCAATATGGGAAAAGTAGTTTTTGAATTTCGAGGAAGTTGAGCACGCTGGTGGGAAGTTTGAGAGTAAATCCTGCGCAACGGGTAAAACTAGATTCCAGCGAGAAACTGCAATATCCGGAAACCCACTTAGCTCCTTTTCTCGCAACGTTCTTCTCAACTTTAGCCGCCTGGGTATAACTCCATTTTTATGTCCTCCAAGTTTGACTATTCAGATGATAAGAAAATTGCTAAGCGTAACTTTCTATCAGTGCTCAAATCCTCTCGAGTTAGAAATCTCATTAATATCCTAATATACTTCTCAATGTCTAAACTTCAAAATTTAGAGAATATTTCTGTCGCAATAAACTTTAGAGATCCCTTCTCTTTACTTCTTCTATTTTAAATAAAGCAGCAAAAAGAGACACTTCATTCTAACAAAAAAGTCCTCAGCTATTGAAGTACTAGAAAAAGTACCGCCAGAAAAAGCTCCATAACTTTCCATTCACTTGTTCCTAGAATTACCACTCTATTATGGACTGTACTATCCAAGCAAGACCAACAAGGCTATAAAGACGTTCAAAGAGAACGTGTAGGTACAGTGTACAACACCAGAGATCAGGACTTTGATTTCTCTTTCACAGCGATTAATTACCGAAGCCAACATAAACAAAATTACTTTACCAACGACCTCTGCTACTTTCAGTGGACCTGTGGTAGCCCCTTTTCTCCACTAACTAGTGCTAACATTTGTCATCGAGAATTCCACGAGCAAAGTCTGGGGAACGTTCCACTTCCTCAAGTTTCCTCAGAGGCCAATCCTTCCAGCTTCCTACATATTAACCGACTCAGCCCGCGACACCACGTTTCCAGCATAATGCCAACGCGAAGATTACGCGGTCGATTTCTCCATAGCATGGTTATCGGTACACAAATCTCATTGATATTCGATGGGGGACAGGGCTGCCGAAGGAAAAGAATTCGATCGATATCGCGCTGCCGCGAATACGCCGCGAGTGATATGAATATTAACAAGTCGTGGGAGGGAAGGTTGTCTAGACGGGATAGGATTTTTGCAGAATTGATTTTTCCGCAGAAGGTCGATGCGAGTACACCATTGTCGTCAGATTTATTTATAGCTGGGATCGTTTTAAACAGCGAAAGTTATGCAACCGAAAGGACGAACTCGGAAATTGAAATTCTTCACAGCGTCTCGGGCTCATGAGTCACTTAATTATCCTCTGGCCTGTGGTAGCTGCATGTTGCTTTCTTGTCGAATATTATTCATGGGTACAGTAGTGTTATTTATGTTGTTAAGGATGATGAAGTTGTTTTCTAACTCGTCGATGTGGTCATTAAGTTTGTGTGTTCCAATTCTCAACAGAGGTTAGTTTTTGTGGTACACTCGAGGAAATTGGATTGGGGTTAAATTTAACATAAAACTTAAGAGTAAGGTAAATAAAAAAAGAACAAATACACCTTGTTCTTAATTTCTACAATTAATTCTCTGAAGATAAGTCCTACATATCTGGACTCCAGAGGCCACTTAGCTTCTGTATGACTTAATACACTTTGGCTCTGGGGTTCAGATATGAATAAATCTCTCGGTTATAGTAAGCAGAATTTTTGGAGAGTTTAGAAAAATTTTCTCATTCTCACTCCTCAAAAATTTAAGTACGTACATCTTACGTATCTACATCCCTAATTTATTTAGGATAATCTCAAAGAAAACAATTTTGCAGGTATTTGATCTATAGATTATAAGACCTATAAACAAATCCTGCTATCAGAGTATTCCATACTGTCCAACTACAGAGAAAAGCAGTATTCACTCTCAGTATTTTACTATTTTGCACGAAAACAAAAAGTAAAATGTTCAAAATTATCCAAAAATCCAGAAAGCTCAATTTCACATTTTTTCGGTAGTTATTGCCTTCCTCCTTAGTAGGGCAGTATAACTCTAAAACCCAATGAACACGTTTTCTAACACAGCCTCACATTGATCGAATGTCTGTACCTACACGTGAACATTACGCACGAATCGAGCTGCACGTGTACCCTGTATCGATTCTAATTTCAAATCGACCCAGGGGAACGAGAAACTCGACAACGACGGACGGAAGAAATTACGAGCTTGACTGTGTAATCGCCCCTCGGCCTACACGGTGCCTTCAAAGTTTGCGCAGCTCACTCGAACGAGCCGTAAAATCTTGAAAAGTCTTCCGCCGACTTACAAGCCTGCCTCTCGCGATGGTCAAACCTTCACCAGTTGCAATCTCGCTCTGCGCCCGAAGCTCGAAAGTATATTTATTGCCCTCGCGTATGAGCAACGCTCCTCGCTACTTCTCGAGGTGTAACCTGGAACCCCCTGGGGTTACTTGCTCTATCTTTTACATGCCCACTTTGGTTTATGGGTGTACACTGACCTGACCACTCTGAAATCATTCCTCGCGAGCGAATCGTTGGAAGCAATAGACGTTTATGCCATTGTCGTATTAACTGTGGAAGGATCGGCTGGGTCAATGTGACCAATTAGCGGAGAACGGATTAGATTAATGCATTCGCTGCACCTATAAATTTAGAAATGGTGTTGGAACGATGTTTGTGAGTCAGTAGGCGAGTCATGGGTAGAGAATGCGTTGAGAAATTGGTCTGTTGTTAATTTGGAAGGTGAGAATATTAGGAGATGTTAGGAAACAGCATTTGGTCTTAGTATTTTAGTATATCCGTTTTTGTGGGTAGTTGGATCGGTGAGTTGAAGAACAGTACAAGTCCAAGAACCATATTTTGAGGTATTCGATTCCAATCTGCAGTTCTGTGCAATTTGCATACCTAGATCCTAAAGCCAGAGTGTATTAAGTCCACTTGCTTTCTGTGTGACTTAATACACATTGACTCTGGGGTCCAAATATAGTTCTGAGATTAGATACATATTTGAAAATGGTTAATTTTAGCCTTCTTCATCTCACCAATTCAATTCTAGTTGATCCAAACAACACCCAAAAATTCAATACATCTTCACCATGATGAATATTACTTCTATCATAAATTCTTCATAAACAAAGAATCCACTCGTAAAAAAATATTCCCAAAAGAACTAATATATTCACCGTTTCATGATCCCCTTATTTTGCACAGTTTCATAATATCCGTGTCATCAAAAAATTAGGTAGGAACAGGCGCATTTGCATCCCAAAGAACCTCGAGCGTAGCCAAAGCGTGAGGGCATGCTCACAGGAGTAAAAAGTCAAGCTCTCGATTATTCCCATTTTACGGGATCGAGAGGGAAGAGGATTCGATCGAATTACCCTGGTGGTGCGGTGCCCTTCGATTTCACGAGTCATCGGTCACCTCGCCGGAAGCAAGAGGGCTCGGTTAACCGGAAGTCCTGTCGAGGGTGATCCGGTTGGTTCGCGCGACAGGTACTCGTTTCTGCGCTATGATACCAGAAATGCCTGTGGTCCCCATGATTCTGCCCCGAAACGATACCACGAAATTTGCAATAAAGGTATTAATTTCGATGGGGTGGCCTGCAATTGAAAGCCACGATGCGTTTTGCGTGTAGAACACTGGCTCTGTTTAAACTTCCATCGCGCTTCGGGACACTATTATGGTTGGGCTTTGGCATGAATAATGTCAACTTGCTCTGTGGATTTATTCTGGGACAGGTAATAAAGCTGAATGAAAATGAGTAATTAGATGGGACAATTGGAGTGAGTTTTCTGCGTTGGATTAAATACATGAACGAAATTGCAAGTGGTAGATACAATATGGGTGATATAATTTAGGAATTTATGAAATCTGTACACATGTCGAAGTAGTGTTATCCTAGTATTTTATTATTTCCTTTATCGATTATGATACAATATTTCATCTTGTTTGTCGCTTCATCTCTGTGTTCTGGGATTTCTGTACAGCTGGTAAGAAAGTAATCTGACTGGTCTATCAGTTCCAATCTCTGAAAGTTAAAAAAGTGGTGCAACCCCTACCTCGATTCCCACGATCGAGCCATAAAAAGAACCTTTGGGGAGTCTCAGCAAGTGCATGAATGAAACCCCAGTAGCATGGCCTTGTGTTTACTCACGATTATGGTTTTCCTTGAAAATCAGAAGCTCTCGCGGTGCCACTTTGAAACTGGACCCGTCTAGACTTAGCAGGAACACATTAGCTCGATTTAACGACACCGAAATTTGTGCATGCTTCGCTGTAGCTTGAGTAGGGCACCGCGATAGTGTCTAACAGAAATCTGAACAAACTGCTCGTTTGTTTTTGGTTTTCGAGCGTTTAGGGGAAAGAGATTAGGCGTTTGGTAGGTTTATGAGGCGACTATGAAATATGTATAGAAAGCGTAGAGTGTAGCTGGAACCTGCGTGTTCCTTGGAAAGTTAGGACCCACTTACAAGGTCCACTCCACTTGATGCTTTTTGTCGTCTAGTATATTTAAGGCTGGTACTCTAAACTCCGCTTTTATCGTAAAAATTCACATTTTTGATAAAGTAAATAGGTATTTTAAAGCTTTAAGGACGTGATAGTTAATCTTAACTTAAGCTCTACATTAAGGAAAGAATTATTCTACTGACTATTCACGACCCCTAGATTATTAGGTACCTATACAGAGTGAAAAAGGGGTTCATAAATTTTAGGGTAAATAGTACTCACCAAATGGTGCAGAAAAGTTCTAATACACTTATAACTTTAAAAATTATATTCTTTTTTCAACTCATGCTTATTGAGACTTTCCTATCCCAGTTGGCGAGTATATGCTACCTATCCTAAAAATCCTGAATCCTTTTCTATCACCCTGTATATTCCTTTATATCTAGTCATTCTAGTTATTCAGTTTCTAAAGAACATTTCAGAAATTAAACCTCACCCCAATTCTCACACAAAATTTCTTAATCAGTCAACATCACAAACTACCACAAATATAATCTAATGAGATAACAAGCTTAAAAGAGTGTTTGCAAGTTGCACAGGAAGAGAAATTGCTGGCATACGAGTGAGAAAACAGGCGTTCCATTAAAATTGTCTGTGCAGCAGGAAGATGTACGGTGTGTGCTGACTGGCAGCTGTCAAAGGGGAAGAAGTATAGCGATTGCATTGATATAGTACAAGGATCGTGACACAACGGTCCGCGTACAGGGATGGAGCGCATCATGAAGTATTGATTCCGAGTCGTTACCATCGACTTTTTATCTTCGCGCGCATCTTCTCCCCTTTCATCGATGTTTTACTCTTGTTTCCTGCCGGTGCATTCCTCCTTGTAACGTAATACGTTTGGTACGCGCGTCAAGCATGCTGTCAGAATGCAACCTCTTAATGCTGTGCTAAGTGCATGACTCTATGAGGGTCCCTTGGAAACCGGAAAACGTGAGCTTGCGGGAACACAGGGGCTTGTTTTCTCAGTTATATGCCTCTATTTCTGATTCCGATCGGAGGATAAACGCAACTTGAGGGTGGATTACTGAAACAGTTTGAAAGGAAATATAATAAATAGATTATGGATTTTTATGCAGTTTTATATAAGTGTTATAGAAAGTTAAATGCAAACTTGCTTCATTCAAATATTCTAAATTGCATTTTATTTTTCATATTTTCTGTATTTCTGAATATCATAAACATTCTGAAATTTCTTATATATTTCAAATTTTGATAAATGGATACAGCTCCGCAGTCTAATGGTGAATATTAAATTAATTCATAATTCATTCTTCAAACCTCCTGACGTCGGGCGGTGTCCTTCCATGAAGACATTTTAATTTAAATCGAATTGAAAAGTTAATTATACGAAGAATTTCTTCTAATTTAATCATATATCCAAAGAAATTCACAGACACTGTTTATTCTAAAGTTAAGTACCAAAGTTTCAAACACCAACTCAGTCCTCCTTCAAAAAATTCCACAGACGTATTATAAATCTTCTCTCAATCCCCAATCATGTCATTCCCCTGGCGCCGTCTATTTATTAACATTCAGCCAATCGAACGTCCCACAAAAACACAGGTTCGCATCCGTGCTTTGCGTTCCAGAGCAGAAGAAAGATTCCAAGGCTCGCCTGTGATTAGACGGACCGTAAATCCGCTTATCAGCGCTTGATTACACAGCTTGTCTCGTAACACGTTACAAATTGATATTATTTAAATGACGATCCACGTAGACAGTGATATCGCGATAATGTCGTGTGATTTTCGCGGTGTAATGATGGTGGCTGGTCCACGACGAGGCCATTGTCAGATTCTGTTACAGCCCCGACCCACCTATGCATTATGGCGTATGCATTTTAACGATCGACGCGACGTTTACGCGGACGAATGTTTGCCAACATAATTCGAGGGAGCGACGACGAAGCGATTGTGTTCGCGATACGAGCAACGTATAAAAGTGCACGCTGCTGGAAAACTCGTATCGGTTCTCCATTTCTGCTTCGATTTTATGCATACAGGGTGTCTGGTAGGATGTAACCGATGGCGAACAGAAGGGAGGTATTTCTACGTAAAAATAAATTACGAAATGTGGTTAATTTATGGTATGCAGTCAATAACGAGAATTTATATTCTATGGAAGTGCTCATTTGTATGAAGAATAGTAAATAATAGATTTAAGTAATGCATCTCAGCTAAAGTAAATTTACTATTGTATTAACAACGCTACTTAACAAATTAAAATGAACTATTATTATTGTATCTACTTGTAAATAAATCTATTGTCACCTTAAGAGACTGAGTCTCTTGATGCAAGAGACTTTTAATGGATCGTATAAAGACTTTCGTGAGTGATTGTACCTGGAAGAAAGAATATAGTCATAAATTAGAACACTGATCAGTGGAAACGATTCACGTAACAGGACTTAGGGCTAAGGAGATATTATGATTTATGAGGAAAATTTTCTCTTCGTTGAACACGATGTCACGATGTCCCTCTGAGGTGAAGAATAGATGGAAGATGGTCAATTACAGAACCAGAGACTCGGGGCTCTTCTTGCCTCTTCCTTACCCCTCAATTTGCCAAAAGGTATACTTTAATGTATCTGTACTTATCTAAAATTCAAACTCAATTTCCTCGAAAATCCAAGCAGATTATGAAGAAATTTTATTGTGTATTTTTGATCAATTTTTTTCCACGCAGAATTGCAACATTTTATTGATTTTGCGTCACTGTGTGCACAATTTTATCGGCAAAAGGAAACGTATATGAATATATGTATCTCGAAGTGCTGGCACTCTCAGGACATTGGAAATATCTGAAGCATTAACGCGCGATATCGAATGGCTGACACGTAAAAAAGTGCGTCATATATATTCAAGACGTGATAAAATGGATGGGAGATTTCTTCGTCGATCGCTATAAAATTCCGAGCGAAATGCTGTGCACTCCAGATCTTGGACTATCGACCATTCACTGGTGCATTCGGGCTGGTCGTGAAGGTTAACAGCGTCTTTTATCTTCTCTTCAGTTTCTGGGGGTTTTTAGTGGCTTTCGTAAAAGTAGGGAGTAAGCAGGTGGTCGTGATTTTTCATTTGATCTCGTGGACAGAAATAAAAAAGTTTCATAGTTTAGTAGTACAACTTTTATTTTATATTCGTCATGATATTAACGCTGGCAGGAAGCTTTGAGCTTTTATTGAATCTTAATTCAATGTTAATCCGACGAGGTAATCGCTGATAACACCCAAGATGATTAATATGCTACCATTTGACTGTTGCATATTTGATGCAGTTTGTGAGTCACGAGAGGATTTTGATATTATCTAATAGAATTTAAAGACTAAGGTTGAATTATTAGTTTAACCTAAATTTATAGACAGTAAACATAAAATGATAAACATACATACGTTCAAATAATAAAGATTGAGTCACTTTGATTCTGCGACAAGCAGGTACTTTAACCACGAAATGGTATTTCATATCTACTTACACAGAAAAACATTTACTTGAATGTACATTACTGTACGATGAAACGGAGAATTTCCTGTGAACTTGCATCGCGATAAGATATCTCGTGACATTAGAGGTAATAATGTCTTTAAAAGCTTATTTATATTCATAAGCTCAGATATTTTTTAATGTGGATATTTCTGGATCATTAACTCTCTAACGACACCATATTTCATATGTTTTAATCATCTTACTCTTATCCTACTTTTAGGATTAACTTTACTAACTTCACCCAGTTGAGTCCTATATTTGTACATCTACACACACACACTTAGACATCTGATTTAAACAGTGCATTGAACGCCCATGAACACTAGCAAACATGGTCAAAAAATAGAACAAAAAATGTTGGTACTAAAAAAGAATACGGTTCAGTTTTAACATTAATCTCGGATATCATTAGTTTAGATCTTAGGCTATCTAAAAACCTTGCAATCGAATGTCTACTAATCCAACCTCTAACATTTTCCCAAACACTCTAGAGTCTAGACTGATCCTTTATTTTTGAACCCCCAAATTTTATCAGTCTCACTCTTTAAAATTTCTTTCTATCAACTCAGACCATCATAAGAAGTGGAATTCAAAATATTCTGCAAAAACTTGTTCCTCACCTACAGCTAAGAACCACCTCAATCCTCACAATAACTTTCCTTCACGCGAACTCCTGGAGCACAGATTCCCTGCAACCTCCGCGTAGCAATTACCCAACGCACGCAAAAGTGGTCATTTACTGGAACTCGTACGTGTGACTTCGTCAACGACAGAAGTCTCCAGTTTCATCGCGTGACTCAGAAGGCGAGGCCTTAGCAAAATTCGCAGCCGTATTGTCCTTGGTCCCCGCAGGTATTTCTTCCCTTCGCGCAACCGAGTCGCCGTTTTCTCTCACGCGGCCAACGTCCACGGGGATGGGCCACCGAGGAGAATCGTCCTCGTCCACGCCGTTTCCGTCACGGTGCACGACAATGGACGTAACACGAGACGCGCGTAGGTGGTCCCGCGGAGGTCCTCGAGGAAGGCGGGCCTCTGGACACGCGTGGAAACCCTCTTGCGAAGAAGAACGACAAAGTCGCGCGCAATCAGTGGGAAATTGCTTCTTGACGAGTGGGCCTAACTTGTCGAGCCCTTTTGCGTCGACCACTGGTCGCCCCCGAGGCTTCTCGAATGGGACATTTGTGAAGCAGATTTCTCGTGGAATCATTTGTCTCTTCTGTTAGAGGGAAATTGAAGTGTTTGGAAATTTTGAATTTGTGAACGTGGGAGTTTGTATGTTAGAGATTTTTTAATCTTGGAATGTTTGAATACGTTTAAAATTTAGAATATTTGAATATTTGAAAATTTTTATGAATTGAGTACTTAGTTGAAAATTTGAATATTTAAAAATTTGAAAATTTGAAAATTTGTACGTTAGAAATTTTGAATATTTAAAAATTTGAAAATTTGTACGTTAAAAATTTTGAATATTTAAAACTTTGAAAACTTGTACATTAGAAATTTTGAATATTTAAAAATTTGAAAATTTGTACGTTAAAAATTTGAAGTATTTAAATATTAGAATACTTGGATATTTAAATTTTAATATTTGAACACTTGAAAATTTTAACGTTTAAGCACCGACATATTTGAAAATTTGTATATTCAAAAATTAGAATATTTAACAATTTGAAACCTATTAAAATAGCAATCAAATTTCAAAGTCTCAATATTAATTCAAGTATATCAGTCCTTACACCTTTACACTTATAGTATATTGTGCAAAAGAACTGCATATGATGTAGCGCATAAAAAACTTAGTCATAATAAGAAAAAAATCGGTATTAAACGTAAAGCACTGCAGCAGCCTTCGCTCCAATTCTCTGCTTCCATCAGTGCAGCTTTGCATAAAGGTCATCTGGCGTGACCGTGCACAGTAATGAAGTTATTCGGTTGTCCATAGTCCCTAATATCGGTCTATACCCAGAAACGGCAACAGACAGAAGGTAAAACGCTCGAGGACGCAACATTTGGACTGCACGTGGCACCGATCGCAAAAACTCCGTCCAACTTGGTTCATTCACGATGGCCAGGCATACATATACACCAGCAAACGTTGTAACATTAAAACGCGCCATAACCAGCTTTCCCTGAGCATTATTCTTCGTTCTCTCTACCTCTTCGAAATCCCTTGTAACACGTGGCGGTGACCGCCCCAGAATTTTCCTACGGCACGCATTTATTGTCTTTTTCCGGTCCCTGACGATGGAATCAGGGGGTGCAACATCTGGGATCGATTTGGGAAAAAGCTTGTCGACTAAGCGACGCGGGAGAAAGTGCGAAACGAAATGCCAGAGATAGACACAGTGAGTTGAGTTCAAGTTGCAGAGTCGGGTGGTAAAGGAATTTTTAGGAAAGTAAAGGAAGTAATTATAATAATTGATAGAGTAAGAAGTGGGTATTATATCACTCGGTTTATTATAAATTTTTGTTTGATGCAACGAGAGGTATTTGTAAATTAGATCCCTATTTTCTGAACAAAGTAGCTTTTTAACATAATGTAGGTTAATGAGCATGAACGAGGTGTGAAATATTAATTTGTTCGAATTCTACGCTGGTATTAGCGCGGTACTTTAAATCTAGGTCAGGCGTAGTATTTCTACACTGCTGGCTGTTAATTATTTCGTATGTAATTATGTTTCAATATTAGTTTCAAAAAACTGTGATTAATGTCTGGGAAAGAGATTAAGGGTTTACATTTTTTGACTCTGTCAGTTTTTCAGATTTCATCTGGTAAAAAAAATATCGTAGATTTATATTTGATTTGTACTTGATTTAAAGTAGACTGTCACACAAATCAAAATGTTAAATGAAAAAGGGAATACTACAAATAAATCAAACATTCACATCCCAGCTGACAGTCAACCTAAAACTATTGATATTCATAAAGCGATAGAATTTCAATGACCACTACTATGTACACATACATCCTCCCCTCACTCATTAAAAATTTCCATAAATGCATAAAAGTCCGCAATCTCCTCGTAACTCTTACAAACCGCTCTGCAACCATTCTCGCGCCTTACTTATTAAAAAAGCCATTCATCCACCCAAAGAGGAAGAAACTCACCTTTCCCACCAAGTGGCAGGAAAGGAGGAGAGGCCACCGAGTGAAAAACAAGCACGTGAATCCAACCAAGCTTAATAGGCCGCGAAGGTGCGAGCCAGTCGCAGTTGCGCCCGAGTAGAGCAAACGGAAAGCCATAGGTGGCGGATGAAAATAATTTCATGGCAGAGTGTCATTTGTTGCTGTTCACCGCTGGATGTAACAAGCGTCTCTGTCGGCGTGGACGTCGCGCGAGGAAAAGGAGCGAGCTCGCACACGCGGCCACGGCAAATTGATTCGGGTGCAGAAACTGGTCTCGTAAACTGGAGCCGACGTTTCAGAGACCGGATGCTCTTAATGATCGGCAATTTCGTAGTGTTACGTGCGAGAGTGGCTTTCGTGCGACGAACGCGTGGTGCGAGCCCTTTCCTCGACGCGGCGGCGTCTTAAAGTCCCTCCCTGAAGACGACGACGATGCACGAGCATTTTTCTCCGCAATTAAACCCCTTCGAATTTGTATGGTAATCACGACGTACGGGGCGTAATTAAGAGCGAGAATTAATGGGCTGTTGGACCAAACGAGAGGCGGCCGAAAACGTCTTCGTCGACGGTAATTGATAGTTCTGTGGGACGACTTTATGGATGCGAGGGACCGTCAGTTTTTGTGCGATTGAAGAAGTCACACTAATTGGGGGATCTCTCCATAACGTGTATACTGCAGCGGAGAATTTTTTAAGTGGGATGTAAAACCGTGAGTGGGAACATTGCAACGATTTCGTGATTCTGATTCGACAGTTGTGGCTGTTGATAGCGGGGGATATTCTTAAGGGGTTGGATAGTGCTTTTGGTTTTGCAGGGAATAGTAGATACATCGAGGTAATGTGATAATAGTACTGATTGATGTTCTGTAATGGTGATCCATGATAATTGTTTATGTGCATCGATGTTTACTGGTATTTAGATAAGACAAATGGCTTAGTACCTGGAGGCTTAAAATGGTAAATGTCCCAGTAGCTAAATGTACTATTTTATGATACTATTTTTTGTACTAAATACCTATATTATTTTACAGACTTTTTAATTGCATCCCAGTGGTTACATGTACTATTTTATGTTACTATTTGAGTGAATTTGAGCTTAGAATTGATTAAATAAAATTAGCATTAGTATTTAGGTACCAGTATATGGTCAGCTATTGTAATAGCTAGTCGTAAAATTAATCAAACAGTAGAACAAACATATTTAAAGCACTAGGATTTGCAAATGAGGTGACTAGAATAGTGGAAGATGGAGCTTCAGCCTCTTGCAGGACCACACTAAATTGTTACTGTCTGTTTACATAAAATTAGTTGGCATTTCCATTCGATTCCTCAATTTACCACACGATGTTTCTGTACAAACTGTAAATAAGCTGAGCTTATGAATATTTATGTCGTACTATACCAAACAGATAAAATACTTCAGAATTTCCTCCTCGTGCAATCATACTGCAAACTGCACAGTAGATGCTCAATCCTACGAACTCTGGCAATATACGTAGGTGTATACATGCTTGGAGGCAATCGAAAGTTGTTAAATATTTCATCGGGCAACAGCGAAAGATCAGCGTTTTCTGTTTTCTCCTTTTCATCCTCGGCTCTCTTGCACCCTCGTTTAGAAAGTGGGCACGAAAAGGTACTCGGAACCCGGGAGAGGACCTTGGTCTTTTATTACGCAGGAGCGAGGGGATAGAACGCGAAAGGACTCCCGATTATCCATTCGTCCTGAAAGCCTTCACGTCCTCGACGACCCCTTTCTCTCTCACAAGGGTCCTTACAAGATGTGCACATCAGTTGCACCCCGATGCATCATTATGGGCATCTTTATTATTGGCCAGTTTGAGGGAGATCCTGGACATCGACTGTTAATCGTAGCTAAACCACTACATATCGATTTTTTATGAACAAGAAGATACGAGATTTGGAAGAGTAATGGTAGATTTAAAGAGCCAGATATTTCCTTGATCTCTTGTTTGATAAAAATGTGTGCATAAATGAGCATATCTGGAATTGCATGTTATTGAGCTTGTAACAAGTTATATTTATGGAGGATCCATAGTTGACTTATGGGGGCTCCTGGACCCCACATTTATCAGTTAGAAATAGAAATAGAGGATGTATCAGTGACACATGTTAGAAATTTTTTCTTCTTTTTTTCAAAAATATCTACAGATATGTCATATCTAGGCAAACATCAGAAATAAAAATTGCAAAAGGTACATACTCTATTCCAACGTAAAATGATTCATTGGAATCTTTCAAATAATCGCTTATCAGTCGCTAAAAAAATCACTGTCGAACTGCTTATCAGACTTATCTGAAAAATAATATTTATTCAAGGTTATTAATAAGTACGCGAGCTTAAGTTCAATTTTATACAACAAGATATTTAAAATGGAATTGGAACATCGTCATCCATATAAAGAGAAGTGGCACCTATTCTCATTCTTAGCATATAAATTCCCATTTACCGAGCCAACAAGAGAGCAGGTCGCCATAATTGTGGTTAATGATGACACTATTACCGCTCAGTGCTGCAGGATCGCAGGAGGATACGAAAAAGTGGGAAAATGGAATATCGCGAGTTGAACCACTTACGAAGTCAATTCAAAACTGGGTTGCTGGCCTGTGACATCCGAGAACGCGAACACATTGGCCTGTTTAGCTCGCTTGACTGTGTGCAGTTCAGAAGCTAGCTTCATAAATTTCGTTCGAGGGCAAACGAAAATCGTTAGTTCGAATTTATTCGATCGATGGACATTTGCAATTCTATCGTTTGATTAGCTTTTCTGTTTTGCTTGGACATCCTTGTTAGGATGGGCGTTGGAGTGATACGTACGTATCTTCAGGGGCGTTTATAGGTAGATAGGTAGGTAGAAAATGGTGGCAAGAAGTGGACTAGGTAGATGGCGAAATATTTAATTGAATTCAAATTAAACTTCCTGGGAATATACATATGTATAATTTAATTAAATAATAACATAGATTATACGTATAGGTATCCCAGCCGCAATAATATAATACCTCAGCCATAAATTCGTAAATTCGAACAGGGATCATGGATATTCGCGATAATGCAACGATTTATTACATTGTGAAATAATTTATTATGCAATTATGCATTCTACATCTAATTGAGTGGAAATATTCGTTTACGCTTGGTCATCGAACATTTGTTCGCGATAACGCTGACACTCATG
Source organism: Calliopsis andreniformis (assembly GCF_051401765.1). NCBI lineage: Eukaryota > Metazoa > Arthropoda > Insecta > Hymenoptera > Andrenidae > Calliopsis > Calliopsis andreniformis. Next base: position 9,147,467 of record NC_135063.1, read on the forward strand.
TTCAACAAATACACGTGAACGTGCATTAAAGGGAATCCTGAGAGGAGTACGGTGTTAATACATAATTTGATGTCGCGATATCGTCACAGGCGCGAAACGAGAGACGATAATTTCGATATCGGTGCTCCTTGAACTCTGTAAACCATGTTTAGAAACGTAACACCTCGATTTAATCACAGCATATTCAATTACTGGGCTCTCCGGCTTGCTTTCAGCACCAGCCTAATCAGTTTATCCTCTGAAATTGCGAGAAATGAATATGTAGCATCTTTGACGTGGAACGAGTCATAAATTCCATGAAATGATAATATTAAGTAATATAGTATTACAAATAATATGAAGTCATATCATTTCTAACTAAGTAAATAAAAATCGTGAATAAATGAATTAGAAAAATATACCATAGCGTTTAAAAAATAATTGCAAATATCTTAGTAAAGAATAAAATTAAAAAATTCTCATATATTTTAGCCACTGAAGAATAAAATTAGGGGAGCCTGAATTAAACTCATATTTTCTCGTTAACTGTTAGATGAAATTCAAACATTGAAGTTTAAATATGTACTTATGCAGCTTCCTAATTAGAAACTGTAAGATATTTTGCCTCCTTTTACTCCAATATTTCGCCACGAAATAATAGATATTATAGCGATATCTAAAAATTAATTAGAAAATTATTCAATGTTCTACCATCGATTTTCTCGAAATGTCGAGGGAGAAGTTTAGCTCGATGGAAGATGCCGACGCGACCACGGGCATAAGGCGTGAAGGCATTATTACGGGGTCGCTCGTTCACCCTCGCGATGTCATAAATTCAAATTAAGCGGCGATTTATACGCGACGCAGTCAGCCATAGGAGTATTGATTCGGGCTTCGACGTCTCGTTTAAACGGGCTGCAACGGTAAAGCTTTAATTATTCCCTGTTATCGTGGATAATGGGACTCCAGCCCCCTCATCATTGAACGAAATTGCCTGAATATCTCTTTTTTAACATTCCAAATATTCCAAGGGGCAATCTGTCGAATGTTCCAATTTTTTGTACGTACCTTTCCTTTTAGAATGCATCAATCCTGCAATTCGATGCACCAGTTCCACTGAAAATGATTTCCTGCGTCAGTAGATCATTGATCACATGATATTAAAAGGTACCACTTAGTTGGTACTATGTTCATATAGGTAATTAGCATTTTAATGGCGCGATTAACATCAACACGATTTATTCTGAAAGTATCTGCGTGTGGAGGAATATGTGGCTGTAATTTTTCTTGAATTTCTTGCACGGTGGTCGACAGGAAACGACAATTAAAGATGCATTTGTTGGCTTCTCTGGCTTTTCGTGTCTTCCTCTACTGCATCCTCTGCTGCGTCTAGACGAGGCTTACACAGCATTTTTATCCACGATGACTCATCGACGTCGTCTTTCTAGTTTCCAGCCGGTCGAGGCCTCGCCTAATTGTGATTTGCATAAGATTAGAAAAGGGACCCCGGTCGAAATTAATTTCAGGGGGGAACGATCGTTAGAATGCGCACTTGTAGAGCTGCGTAGAGAGATTGGAGATTAGAGTATTAAATTTGTATAGCTACCACAACATGGGTTAATTCTGTTTCATTTTTTTTTAATATGAAATGTACTTTATTCGATGTCATATTTCTATGGAGAACAGAAGAAAGCATTTCACCCTTTACGAACAGACATTTTCCTGTATGTTACATATACAGCTATTTTAATTTCACTCGTGCTTTTTTACCTCGTTGTTTCCTCCTCTACTTGCTTTTCACCTCTATTTTACCACACTATCTGACTCCACTGGTGCGCTAGCTATGCACGCGGAATGTTACATTTTGTCGTGAGCAGTTTCACCAAGTTTAATATCATCGTACCTTTTATTCGCTGTCCTATTTTCTACTAAAATAGTTTAACCATTTTTCTCTGTGCTCTGAAATGAATATCCTAACTCCTTTAATTTTATTAGTTCAACATAGTTGGAGTAAACATACCAGTCGTAAAATTTTAAAATTGCTGTTCTAAAATATTGTTAATTCAGAAATGCTTTTTTATTATTTTATAGAGTACCTCATTTACCTTGTCAAAGGTAAATCAGTAAGTATCTACTGACAAAAAGGAGAAAATATTTTATGTGAATTTTAATTTTTCAAGTATACTACTTGGAAACATAATTATATGTTAAATTTTTTTTTTTCATATAATTAGAAGTAGTTCAGGACTGAAGGGGTTACATGTGTTCGAAATAGGTGATTTTTTCATGAGTTTCTGGATTAGTTTCTCCTCTAAGCGATAACATCTGTGTAAGTTTAAGGCACAAGCAGGATCGCGATGTAGATATACGTGGGAGTATGCACTTCATCTTGCTTGAGATATATTACCCACGATATACTGACAACACCTTGCCTGTAATGTTTCCATCCTACGTAATATGTACGAAAATCCTACGATTTAATATTACTCTTAACTGATGTCTCTTTGAATTGTTGCCTCCATGTTTCATTTGATTACTTCTCTAGTAATATAGCAATGCAAATATTTTGGCACTAAAATTATATTATTCTAAATATTGGTACATATTCTCTGTATAAAATTTGGAAAATAATAATTTATCTTCAGATGACAAGCCTACGAGAAAATTACAAAGATTTTAAATGAAACATTTTATCATATTTTTATTAAAACACTGACAGAATTGTATCTACCTCTTTTATTTTACAGGAATATATTCAGCATTCATTTAATATAATTTCTCTTTCTTCAATCACTATAGAATGTAATGACTATGCGCGTGTACTTTTAATCAAATTTGTCACCATCTCTGCAAGTAACAAAATCAAAAGTTGTCGATCATATAGGCAGCATGTTCTAACTAGCTAACTCGAAAACGACTCGTTCACATGATTGATCGTCAACGGACCATCTACCAATCAAGCAGCTCGTCCTATCATTAGTCTCAGTTGATTTCATTCTATTCATCTGATCGTCGCGTGCCTGTTCACATCGCGCTTTATCGAATCCCTAATGTTATAATAGACATTATTCAACTCAGTTGGACATTTAAAAAATAAATAAAATTATTTTCACAATTATTCTCCATTAGTCCATAATCTAAACTTTCGCTCAAAGCATGAGTGAGTTGCACCAGTGCAATAGAAAACAGTCTTTTGTGTCCACAACATGTTTCAGAAAATTTGTCCATTTCTAATTGTTAAAATCCAGTCAAGCATAAGCAGGGTATTGTAGTTGCCAGTGGATATACTATACTTAGAGAATAATTTGAATACGTGAGGGGACAACTCAGTCTCGAAGCCAATTGCACCTTCTGCTCAGGGAAGTAGGAGAATCCGAGATTATACAGAATAGAGGGATGCTATCAGAGAGAATTTCGGCCGAGGACAAACGCAGTGCTCGCGAGAATTTACATAATTCAATTCCCATCCGACGGAAGCTCGAATTGACGATCTTATCAGGCGGCAGTTCTCGAAGCTTGCCTTAAAGCGGCCAGCTTAAGTATTATCTATTCTTCTCGGGCGCGGCCGATTCTCGTGAAAACGATAGTTTTCTGTGAAATGGGAATCGATTATCGTGAGATCCATATTTAATTTCATTGTAACTGTGCCAGCTTGTAAAATTTCATTCCGATCCATTGGAGAGCAAATTAACCCTTTGGAGTTGGCCTCTTTCGAGTTGGCCTCTTTCGGGGGTAGAAAAATAAGCTTTTGCTGGTCTAAAGACAATATTTTTCATCTCGAGAATATCCTGAAGGAAGATCAATTTTTCTAACATCTAGGAGATTGAACCTCTGCCCATACGTCTACGAAGCAAAGTCATGAATCTCACGATTTTACGAAACTTGGCACGAGCTTTAATCGTGTCATGGTTATTCATGAATGACAGGCTCGTCGTGGTACGCAGGTCTCACGATTGTTTTCTCCCTAGAGGAAAATAACACGCGTGGCCCTCCATTGAGAGCGAGACGACGCGTGGCCAGTTTGTATCCCGAGTCCCATAATTGTCATCGTTCGAGGCACGCACGTTCTCTCATTAATCAGTCCTCCCCCGATGGCTTCTGCTTTGTTTCGCCGTGCCGCGACTAAAAAGACCCCCTGCAGTCGCTTTAACGTATCGCCTCGGACCAGGAATTCCAATTTTTCTTTCCTTCTTTTATGTTCCTTGTCCTTTTTCCTTTCCCTACTCGCGCCGTGACGGGGCGTTCTAATTAATTTCGTCAGGAAAGCATCGTTAGGTGAAGTATAGCCCTTTCCCTGGACAGGATTGTTCCGACGAGTGACCTTTTCACTTGGACCTGTTAAAATGGAGTTTCAAACCGTCGTTCGTGTGATTCGCCTTTATAATTGTTTTTAATTGTTCTATATAAAGGGCTACGAAACTGTTGGGCTTTGATTTAACTTGCAAAGAACTCTTTTAGACAGAGGCTTTGCTGTCGTGCAGACATTTCATTTTCAGGAAACGTTTTTTGTATGCTACTTTTGAAGTTTAGTTTTCAAATTGAGTTCTTGTGGATTTAAAGAAATGTCTTGGAATTTGGAAACTTAGTAATCGTAAAAATTTTAAAATATGAAAATTTGAAAATGTGTATTTGAAGATTTGAATCTTTGAATAGGAGCCTATTTGAAAATTTGAAAATTTGAAAATTTGAAAATTTAAAAATTTGAAAGTCTAAAAAATTTTAAATTTGAAAATTGAAATTTATATTGATTAAAGTGTACAATCGTAGACTTTAATAAAATTATTTTCAACCTAAACAATTAAACAGCCAACATCATGTGAACTTGATCACTCAGTTTCACCTCTGCAATTAAATTTTTACAATGAACAACGATAAACGTAACACTGTTTCAAAGATAAAAAATAAAGTATCGTACATGTATCTTAATAACGAATAGCTAGATAAAACGTTGCAGGCGTGCATTGAAAATATAACAATTAAATTCGTAATAGAATTACGATGAATCTGTGCGCCTCGCATGCGACCGATTAATTGGCTCTACATCAATGACGCGTCGAATAAGTTTTTATTTTATAACCACACGAATTTGCAGTGCTCGATCGCAGAAAAAAGATCGCCACTCATCAGATCGTAATCCTCTTTCCCCTTTGGAGCCTGTACAGGTGATTAGTTAAATCCTATTATTTGTGGCGTCACATGGTCGATGCATTAACCCTCGACATTAGGTACAAACAACACTTGCACGGTACTCAGTCCTTTGCTGTACCTTATAAGCCTACTTGTAATTGGATTACCAACTTACGGACACTCGTGTGTACTCTTGTACTCGCTGAAGACCGCGAGAGTGTTCCACTTGAAACTATCATCGTAACGGGACCGAAGACTGTCGAGGAAACATGAAGAGAATTTACGACGTGGATGTGTTAATTGAGGAAATCGATGTCAAATTGAGAATGCGAAAAGGGAAATACCAATTATTGTGGAGAAGGGTGAAAAGCTGCATCAGTGAGATGTTTAATTGCTTGTTTTACCTCTTTGGTAGATTTAATCCTCTTTTTTGCCTATCTCTTTTTCGTAATCAAATGAGTAGAATATAGTGTTAGGATTAATCAATCCTGGCAAAGAAGGATCTGTATCTGTAGAAAGAGTATAAGCGTAAGTTTGAACCTTTTCAAGTACATACATAAAAACATATTCTAATGATAGAGATATGCTCCAAATTTGGCCTAACAAATATTCAATGTAGTCAATAACTTCAGAATATATACACAGGATTTTGAAACCTGTTGCAACAATCGAGGTTTCACTGCATCTACCTTAAAGTCATCACGAAGTAAAAATAATTAATCATCCAGTCCCCAGAAGATCAAGCATAAATATTTCACCCCAGTTTTCTTCCTCCACTCAAGCAAAACTCATCACTCTTCATTAATTCCCCCCAAAAAGCAGCTTAAAAAATAAATTCCAGATAACTTAACGAAATTTTCCCTGTAAAGCCCTAAAAGGGCTCCGACCATCCAACTGGGAAAACCTCTCCAGACTCAATTTCTAATCAGCCCCCTATCCCAGGCACTCGTCGACGAGGAGTGTAATTAGTGGGTGGAGGGGGGCGTTAATTACGACGGGACAGAGGTGGCGAAGGGGGAGGTGGATGGTTCAGACGACGCACAATGACATCGAAAGCGCCGCCAGTGAAGACGAAGATGAAGGGTGCTCAGTGTGTTGGTGGTACGCCCGTTGAAAGGGCACGTGTTGCAAAGCGATTTCAACCCCTCCGCAGTTAAACACGCCTCGCCGACCACGTATCGATATAAGGCTACTTATTTCGAGGTGCCTGCGTGGGTTTTGTGGCTGCACGATATCACGGGAGGCTTTTGTAGCCTCTCCTCAGCATTCAGCGACCTTTGTGCCGAGCACACACGAGGCACCGAAAGGAGATTAAGATCGAACATTTTTACGGGCTCACGCTCGGGTACTATGAAAACGCGTCTCTCGTCGTCGCTTTTCCCACGAACTTTCTAGGATGGAAAATCGTTTGATGATCGGTCGATCGTGTTGCAGATCCTCTGAAAACTTCTCGTTTTTTTTGTGTTTCTTTTCTCTTTCACTCCCACGAGCGACGTGGAAACTTTGATGTACGAGTTACCTCGGGGATGCTGCAACATTTTTCCCGATTCGATCGTCGAACCGTTCGTTCAATCTTTCTGATCACTCGGCGGAAGCAGAAGGTTGAATCGGTTGGATGAAAGTTTACGTTAACTGAGAACGCAACAGGTGGTAGATGATTCTATTCAATGGAAATAAATATTCTAATTAGCTAGTGTAGTTAGCATTCAGATACTAACATATTTTGTTTATTGACTTGTGTAACCCCAAGCCTCAATATCCCAAAAAATTCTAACACATAAAAAAAAGCTCCCAAAATCAGTCCATAGGTAGAACCAAATCCCTCGAACTAATACTGTCCCCGATTCAATTACCCAAAAAGTCAGAAACCGCGCAGAAAGGCAGACCAAACAGTCGTGTACCGTAACCCCATCAAGCCCCGTCGCCAAGCCAATTATTCCACGTGTTCAGTGCCAAAAAGTGCATCGCCAGCCGAGTTCACGACGAGGCATGTTCGCGATAAAGCGGCTCGCGCGAGGACAACGCGCGATAAGCGGCAACGGATTACACGAGCTGGATATTACACGAGGAACATTTTATCCCCGTGCCACGCTCGCTTCCCGCTCGATTTCGTATGCAAAACGCTTCTCGCCCCCCGCTGCTTCGCCGCGCCCCGTCGAGGGCTCGTGAGTCAGTTTTCGAAGCGTCGTCGTCGCTGGGTTTGATCGAGAGAGCACACGTGCCGGATTTAGGGCTCCGTGTCGACGAAGGAGCCCATTGAACGGGTTCGAGCAGGGGTCGGGGCTGACGTACACGCGTTATTTCGCCCTCTGTAATAGGCACAATTTCCCGTGTACATCGGCTGACCCTGCACGAGCACACGCTCCGCGGGCCCACGTGCCTTGTTGCGCGAGGGTTGTTGGCGGACCTTCGGCTCTCGGCTCGAATAAACTGGTTCAACGTAAATATTGAGGCCCTCGTGCTCTGAGGGTTTCACGGGGTAGGAGAAAGTTGCACAGAGTGGATGGGTATTAATTCTGGACCTGAGAGCTAATAGGATTCAAGTCTCTTTTTGTTATTTTTCAGGAGAGCTGAAAAAATAGGTCTGTACTTTAGAGCCAGAGTAACTCAAGTTTATTTTTTTTTAAATTAAGCTTTTTACAAAATTTTATTGCATTTTGGAAGATCTACATTATCGATAATCGCGACATCTTAGGGAAACTAGCGTTTTGTAGGTGTTATATGTCTGCGTATGCGTGAGAAGGTTTTTTATAATGAGTTTGTGTCTTCTCGTCCTAGTTTTCAGAGACCAAGTAAAGTGGTCGTATAAATGAAAGTGTATTATTTTTTAAAGATCCTTTAGAGTACAAAGAAAGGTACAGATTAATCGTAGGAATTTAATGAATGATACACTTGACGATTAAAGCTAGCGGAAGTAGGAAAAAATCAATGAATTTACAATGCTTATTTACACTTTTAAAAACTTTGTTCAGGTAATTATTATCATCTTAGAGCGTAACGTGAGCTTCCTGTGGCAAAAGAATTTGGTGTCTAATTGATATAGGAGACGTAGCGAATTGAAGTAACTCCAATATTTGAGGACAGGATGACTCCATTTATAACATTGCACGCAAATAGAAGCTCAAATAAAATACGACATACCTCAAGATGTAATAAGTGAAGTCTAATAGAAGACGCACGTAATATGGTCATCGATTGCCATAGGACAACCCACACGAAAAGCACACTAACGCAAAAATGCAAAAATTTCGTCAATTTTTTTGTACACCACACCCTTAATATCTTTCAAAGAGATTAAAAATATAGAATAAAAGTGTTAACACTTAACTGAAAGTATTGCATATTTTAAAGAAACAGAGCTCTAATCTTAATAAGTACACTCTGAACATTCTTCATGCAACATCTTATGCATACAATATTCGCTCCAAATAGAAGTAAGTAAAAGCCCAGTTAAATGTACGACTACCCTGCACGCAACAACCACTGAAACCAACTCCAAGAGAAAGAAAAGTGCTCTTGTCGAAAGTCAAAAGCTTGTGCTCAAGATGACGCTAGAAGACAGACATAAAAGGGTAACGAAACGTTTCACGACTTGCCGTGTAAGTACAGCAAGCACGACAAATAACTCGAGATACAGCAACTTGTTATTTCTAGTTTTAACCCAGTTTCGTTCTCGTCTTTATCGCTACCTCACGAATCTCCTAAAGTCTCGGTATATATATTTCCCTCCTTGGAAAGAGAGAAAAATCAGGGACCAACGTTACCAAGCACGCCAGGTGCTCAAGCGTAAAAGGTAGCACTGAATGCTTTCATTTATGAAATACACAGAAGCAAGTGGCATTCGACTGTGAGCGTTGCTCGACAGAAGGATATCATTGTTGCACGCGAGATCACTGTTACAGCACTCCGCAGCCTTTCGTTCGGTTTTATCGTGCTCGTTCTAGCATCAAGCTAATACTACAAACCATCAGATGACTGAATCTAACCGGTATACAAGCTCATAGCAGAGATGACGATAGTCCCGTGTCAAAATATTGGCTTAGGAGCGGCCGACGCTTTCCTTTTGATCTGATATCTAGCGGGTGGCTACGAATTCAAGGATCTAACTGCGTTGGTATATTTTGGTATAATATTGAAGTACAAATGCAAGCAGGAATATTTTAATATAAGTTCAGATGTTTTGAATTCGAAAAATACATTATTAGAAAAAGATACTCACATATTCTTAGTTAAGTATTCATCATAGTAGAATGGAGTAAATTTGTGTCTAATAAACTTATATGTACAATTTTGAATTTATCTAGCTATTTAATTAGAGCATGACAAATTGCATGATGAACGTGCAATTTTCAAGTTGCCAGTTGCAAACCTGTCTCTACCAAATAGATAAGTCTCTCACAGACATTTATAAAAATTACAGAACTTCATACTACATTAAATCAAGAAATTCGATATCCTTGAAATATTCTCTGAAAATCTAGAGCCTTCTAGTCCCTTTATTAAAATATTCTGAACTGTTTTCCCAACATATTCCATTCTTGTTCAGTTGATTCGTTAATTTAAAGACACCCCGTGTGAAGGGATCCGCCTCAAGAGTCGCCGAAACACCTTTTGCTCGGCGCGTATCGTATTCTACTCGCGTAAATATTTGTTCAGAGCGCGATCGGAATGTAGATCGATTCGAAAATATAGTCCCTTTCATCGAGGAAGGAATTTCAGTGGGTGCCTCCTGGCAGATATTAAATTCCCGCCACTGTCGGGAACGTTCCAACAGCACCACCTCGGTCAGGTGTTTCGCGGATTATGTATCGCCGCGAGTTTACAGCGGTGCATTAAAGATAATGATCGTTATTTATCAAAAGCTGGTCGTCGCGTTTGTACGACCGCTTATCGGTGGCCTAGGCTTAGCAGCCATGTATTTTAACGCAGAACCTTCGCAGTTAGTCTCGATGCTCCTATAGTCGCCGCGAAATCGCCCTCTCAAGACCATTTCTTTGACTATAAATAATGGTAAGCTACGTCTGCGCGCGTGGGACCACGAAATATCCTCAAATTCTCAAATTTAAAGTCTACATGCAATTTTAGCGCGTGTAGATCGCTAGTGGCCGATGCCTGCATGTCCTGCGGGCAGAGAATGAAAATATATGTTGCGCTATTTTATGAGACAGGTGATTACAATTTTTCTAATGCTTTCAATTTCAAGTTTATCACTCATGAGAAATTTATGAACTAATAATTAAAATTGCAAAATAGTATTGGTACTCTGGACGTCAGATAAGAGCCTATACTTTATGAGACGTTTGATAATTTCACTAAACAGGTACTTAAAAACACTGTGAAACGTTTTGACTATTAATATGGCAAAATTGTAGTCACTTACTTTATAATAAAATTGAATTGATTGGTACTTGTATGTGATACTAATTTAGACAGTACACAAGGTTTAGCACTTAGATACTAAGTACGTACAGAAAATATCTCCTCACTAAAATGGACACTAAACATTGCAGGCAATAATTATCGTAAATGCACTAAATATAAAACTGCAAGGAGAAACTTTGTCTTATCATAGATCACTACTTTCCCAAACACCAAAGAGTCCAAGATACCTTTTCTCTCACCTCCTCAAGAGTATTAAGCAATTCCCTAAGTCACGCGTGGAACCGTAGCTTTATCCACACCTCGCGTGTTCATTTCTCCATTCAAGATGTCCCTGTTACCACATGAACCAGTGCCATAACGCGCTTCATTGTCACGCAATAACCCCGCTGTCCCTCCTGCTTCGTCCATACCCCGTCGAAAACCAGGCAGAGTTCGTGACCAACGAAAATTCGCCGAGTCCATCATCAACAACGCAAACTTCACCCTCGAAGAGCATTAACCCGAAATAATTTGGACGAATCACGCGCCGTCTGGTCTGTCGATGTAATTCGATTAAAATCCCCGCTGCCAGTGGCATCATCATGTACGAGGGCGAGCACACGCATCCGCGCAGCCGTCATTGTCTTCATAATACTTCCTTTGTTGCGCGTGCAGCGAGGGTGCAGCCTAGCCAGCGGCTCCCATACCTGTGCAAGCGCCGATGCACCTGCACAAACATTTTGATGCGAGTTCGTGGCAGTGCCAGCATCCACGGCTGCCTCGTATTTCAATGCAGCGCGCATATGGGGAGCCACGCAGGGGACGCGCGTGCGGAACTCGGTCTTGTAATCCACGACGCATCGCGTGGCGTTATTCCAAACATGGGACACACGACGTCTTCTCTAGCGTTCCCATTAGAGATCCTTTGGGGGCGAGCATTGTCCACGACACGGGGGCTCGTGTAGGATTTGGGAACCAAATTATTTCCTAACTGCATGGGTGGCAGGGACCATGGTGGTGGTTTGGTTTGAGGATTGTGGATGTGTACTGTTTGAGGAAATAGAATTTGAGGATTTAAAAGTCCTTGAATTGTCAAATTGTTAGATATTTAGGTATACTAATTTTTAAATGCTCAAATATTTGAATTTTTGAATTGTGAAATATTTAAATCTGCGAATTTTTGAATATTTAGATATTCTAGATTTTAAACGTTCAACTATTTGAATTTTTGAATATTTAAATATTTAGTTCTGGGAGTTTTTATTTCAGAATATTTGAATTTTCAAATTTTTAAATTTCTATCAGTGAGTGGTACTCTCGAAAATCTTTCCTCAAAATTAATTATTATGTCAATGGTTCCTATTTGTCCCGCTAGGAATAAAACCTACATAGTTAAGAACTTATAATGAGTAAACACGTCACAACATAGACTTACTGTTAAAAAACTACAAAATATTCTTTTATTTCACTCCACTTTACAATCTCTTTTCAGTAATACATAAACAAGTCCCAATTTTTAAACAATTTTTAAATTATTTCCATGCACTTCACGTGTCCACTATGTGCATATATAGGTACATATGTATTACGATATAACGGAGTTCATTATTCATGATAGAGTAAATAACAGGCGCCGATCCTACTTTGAAAGGGATCATCGAGCCCCTGTCGCAACGAGGCCCGATGTACGTAAGTCGCCGAAGAATGCAGCTTAGCCCCGTAAAAGGGAGGGCAGTCGCCACGAACGTGTCAGGCCAGTCTGGCAGGTACACGCACTCACGACCTTTCGGTCTGACAGGTTTCGAAGCACGGTTAAAGCGATCCGAAACAGGTCATCGCGCTCGTCGACCTGCGATACGAATAATTATGCGATGCGAGCTACTGCAATTAGGCGCCTTAGACATAACCACGGACGACCTACATAGCCACACGAGCGAAATCAACGCGGAACAGATTAAATCTCCGTAATTAATGGCGCGTTTTTATGGGCGGACAAATTGCGCGACGATGATCCCTCGCGTGTCACGGTGTCAAGAGTTAATCGAGGCTGATCTCTTGCTCGCTTTTCTTCTTCCTTTGAAGGAGGTTTTGTTCTCGCTTTTTGAACTATTTTTATTGGTACTTTATTGTGTTTGTTGAATAAGGAGATCTTAAGTTATGCTGCAATCTCTTTTTCTGTGTATTTTAGTTTAAAGGCACTCGAGCAATGGAGTGTAATGTATTATTTTTAATGAAATCTTCCTTTTTTTTAAATATAATTTGATTTTTGTCACTTGAAATGTGACAGTATTAGTTGAACGTGACTATTATTAAAATATATCAAGATTAGGTATTGAGAGTACATTAAGATTTGTTATCTCCATTCTCTTCTTATAGACAGTAATTAATGTTAGATATTTTACTATTGTTTCACACTTTTTCTGTCTTATTTTATAACTCGATCACCGAAAGATGAAGTGTTAAATGTCGCCTGATAAAATTAAAAACCGAGTTACACAGATAATCAGTTTAGCTAATACAGGATTAATTCTCAATCACGTTTGATCGCTGCAGGCGTCAGTCAGTCACGTAGCGTCGTGCGCTAATTACTACACTTGATTAAAACCTCTGGCCACGCTTTCGATCGTCTTCGTGGCTTGCACGATCCACGTAACGGAAATGTAGTTTAATCTACGATTAATCGCAGTGACGAAACTGTGCGAGCCAATTATCCTCGACGTCACAGGAATACTGATCCAGGCTGTGATAACAGAGCAACGATGACTACGAATCGACATCTCTCTGTCACAGTAGTTGAGGAGCGTTTCATAGAGCAAGTCTCAAATAAATAAGATATGAAATTTTTGAAGATGACATAAGTCATCTTAAGTTACATTTTGAAATTATATTAAGTAGTTAGCTTCTGGAACGTTTGAACATCATCATACTCATGGTCTGTTAACTAAATTATCAGTAGTTTTGATTGTTATCTCAGAGTTCTATTGATCTCTCTTAACTAGCTCTCGAGAGTAGTCAAAATTACTGAGAATGCTAGCGGGAAAATTGTAATTAAATATTAAATTGCGAGGCAATTTGATACTTCTACTTTTTAAATAAAAAATAAGCACTACAATCATTATTCAACTTCATTGAGACATATGCACTAATTCAAACTGAAATCATCAAGGCGCCGCTTTTCTTCGTCGTTTGTTGAAGTCGCCAGATGACATCATTATTTGCCCCGAAAAATGGATAGTGGGGAAACTGTTGTCATCCCATCGAGGCAGTTTAATTGAACTCACTTGAAAGCGAGCGAAACACGAGGCGGTTTCGTTTTGTGTACCGCTTCTACTGTGAATCGTGCTCCGTTTTAAATTGCTCGTTACATCTTACATATAAGCGTTCTGTTTCCTAAAATAGCTAGGATTTTATGGATTCAATTGCCTAATGAAACGGTTCCTCTTGGCAGTGAAGGTAGTGGAAGTGTACTTTTCTCGTTAACGCGAATTGAGTTTGAGCTGCCCTTGAATTGAGTTTAAACTCTATTTGGACTAAGTTGAAAACCACTTTAAGCTAATAGAAATGACTTTTGTTATGCAGCTTTTCATTTTAGTCAGGTGTCGAATTAAATAGGACATTTTTATTGGTTTTACGAAAAATCCTAGAGAATTATAAAAAAATACTAAACTTCCCCTTAATCTGCAGAGTAAATATCCTTCACGTTCCATACCCTCATACTCGAATTTAACTCATTGGAATTATCATCGCGTATTAAATTATATTCTTCCTGGAACAGTAATGCATTAATTTGTTTCTTTTTGTTTCAGCAAAAATGCGTGAAAGCACGAGCCTTGTACGACAATATCGCGGAAGCACCCGACGAGCTTGCTTTCAGAAAGGGCGATGTTCTCACTGTCCTAGAACAAAACACCGCTGGTCTTGAGGGTTGGTGGTTGTGCGCCCTGCGAGGCAGACAGGTAATTACCTCCTATAACGGAAGTTCGCAACGCACTTTTCGATGAAAAGTTAATTATGTATTTCGATTAGCTGTGGTGCTTCGGGCGGGAAACATTTCAGGGCGTAAGACAAATGAACACAAGGATTCGATTACAGTGGCGTGGTCATTAGCGTTGGTAAATTCAGTTTCTTTGAAAATATTTTTATTCTATGCTTCTGTCCATATTTTCATAGTAGAGAATTTTTCTCCTTATTTAATAGAGTGAAACTGTATCTATTTTTCGAATTCTTAAATTCTACGAAAGAGTCTAGAACAGAATTACTCACAATTATTATTTTTCATATTTTCTGCCATATAAAATCCACATATAAAATCTAAAAACATTCTCAACCAACAACCACGAATTCCTCCGCATACCGCATTTTTCTCCAAAACCAATCTGAAAATTCTTCCTTCATTTTATCTTCAAAACCAGCCTTAATTAGCATCTCGCTCGTGCAACCGCTCCTCGTATCACGTATCGCCCCACTGCGGTCTCTGGATTCCAACTGGAAGCTTTTCCCCGTCATCCGATCCCAGTAAAACCTCCTCTTCGAGCGGCCATCGCATTCTCCGCAAGCTTTCCACGATCGGCCTACTTGGCGAATCCCGATGATCGAACGACCGCTTGCATAAACGTCCAGGCTGATCGAGGTCCCACATGCTCGCAGCCGAGCCGCGGTTCTATTAACGTCTGATGGAGTTTATCAGCAATGCTGAACGAGAAACACGTGAGCTGACGTAGCGTAGATGCGGTCGGCGCATTATTTATGCAACCCGACGTAATGCGCTATGTGCTCATCCATGAGCAGAGAGAAGGGGAGAGAGAGGGAAAGAGAGAAAGGGAGAGAATTGTTAGAGCTCTCTGTCTGTCTCCAGAGACATGACAAGGCATTATTATCGCGGAAATGGGACGCGCTGCTGGACCGTTACAGCCTCCGATCTAAGATCTTCATCTGCTGCCTCGAATGCGATATCTAGGGGTCCCCTAGGAAACGATCTTGGAAGTGTGACCCGTCGGGATCGTTTCCGCGTTCGACATCTGTTCGAGAGATACCCGTGTTGGTCCACGACCTACGATAAACTCGTTACCAGGCTCGGTCGTGCGATTTTCACCAGTCCTGAACCATGCCTGAAGATCCCCCTTGACGTGGCCTGGGTTCGATAGCTGTGGAATGGAGAGGATGGTGGTTGCTGGAGGTCAGTTTTTAAGTAGACTCTGAGGATTTGAAAGTAATATTGTTTATTTGGGGATCATTGAGAGAGAGTTTAATACGTAGTTCTTTGGAAGGAAATTTGTGGATTGTTGTATGAGTCTTTGGGGAGAAAAATTGATTTCAGTTTTTGTGACAGTTTCGATTCTATAGGAGAAGCGTGTGATTAATTATTGATCTGTTTGACATCTGAGGGACTTACATATGTAATGCAGAGTTAATACAGACAGAGGGAGAATTCTCACTGAGTAGCTTCTTCTTCTTCCAATTGAGGAAATTGGAGAATATGAGAAAATGTAATTGGGAATATTACCTGAAAGTGCTATGAGTTGAAATAAACTGCTGGGAAATTTCTCCACTTTTCTCGTTTCCTCACTTCTAGAGTTCAGTTTCAAACACTTGCGTGTAAGGACTGACACCCACTCTATCGATCCCTTTTGGTACAGACAGAAGGCACGATATAACACATATGGTGTTGGTTGAAAGAGAACCATGGGGGAGGAAACGACTAGAAATTGGAAAACAAGGGCGTATGCGTGTAACGTAAGTTTAAGGAAATTACTGGGAGTCTAGTCAGGAGGCAGCTGAGCTTCGATATGGGTAGACCCACCCTTCAGTCTGCAATATTATAGGACTTTACATTCCCTTGCGTCAGGACAGGATGCTTCAAATTGCCATGTCTAAAATTTCATTTCTAGTTTTCCAGTTTTCTATTTCAATTGAAAGCTTTTATTTCTCCTAAAACATTCCTTTATTAACCCTAGGAAGCTCAAGGTATGCCCAGAAAAATATCCACAAATTTGTAACTTTTGATTTCCCTCATAAAGTAGCCCAAGTATCTCTCCAAAAATCTACTTTCATATCAAACAGTATTTCCATTTAATAATTATATTATAAACACCTGAATCCAATAGCCTGTTTAACTTTTTAAATTCCTTATTTTGTAAATCACATTTTAAATTCTGTATAGACACCTAAGTCCAACAGCCTGTTTACTTTTTCAAATTCCATGTAACCACCTTGTGCTTCCCAGGGCTGACCATTTCGCACCTAATGCCCCATCAGAGTTTAATCGCCTCGAACAGTCGTGTTTTCATCACGATCCCCAGAATGTTCGGCGAGCGAGCGCAAGATAGAGACAGAACTGAAAGTTGGCCGACATGGTCCGGTTTCGAGCACCTTAGCTCGCGGGACACGCGTCATTGGCTTTAGAATCGATTTGTCTCGCACGTCCGCACGAAAATTAACGGCAGATGCGCTCGTGCAACGATAACGGGTGTACGTACGGGTCCTGATCGAACGAGCTCTCCTTTCTGCACCCGCCAAGTCAATAGAATCCGTAATGGAGCAGGGTTTGTCCTGACGCATTGTCGTTTTCGGACTCGTGTGCCACGGCAAATGAACAGTTTTGTAGAGCTAGGTACACAAAGCACCGTCTGTTCTGTGTTTAGAAAACGAAATATCCTCGTTCATGTTTGTCTGTAGATTTTGGCGACAGATGCCAGTGTTGAGTGAAATCCAAAAATGTAGGAAAATTTTTTATATATTGATGTTTTTTATGGCTGATCATTAAGCAACATTTCTTATCTTATAGAACAGTAAGAAAGTTTGCATAAGGTCTTCAAAAAGTGTTAACCAAAATTTTGCAAGAAACTACCCCAAGTATTGAAATTCAGAGATTATCATGGACCTTTAAATTGTATCTATTATTTTCTTAAATCCATTCTGGGCTAAACAGTATTCAGCAATGAACTCTTCAAAAACCAAGGATCTTATGTACCTGCCTATACTTTATGTAATGAACCCCTCAACAGATAATCCCCACTCATCATTTATAAACTCATCGTTACTCAGCCACAGAAAACAAATTTCCCAAATTTCACAATCATCTCATGGAGTCGACATCACGTTTTATTCCATCTTTCCAAACGTTTCGAAGCAGCAATCTCAGGTAGAAATATTCCAGCAGCTGCGGCTGTCTGCAGGGTGAAAACGACAGGAGAACGTGTGTTGCATACGCGCGGAGAACACGATACAAGCAGGCATGTAACCCCTCAGAATTTCGACGAATGTACGAGCTACATGACACCGTTCCTCGCCAAAGAGAGATCCTTCCGCGGGGAAGGCGCAGCTTAGGGCTAAGCCCGTTTATTTTCGTTACGATTTCACGGATGGAGACTTGCAGACGGCTAATTGGAGCCTGCTTTCGTTCCTGAGAGCCGAAGCTCGTGATGATTTCGGGATATTTCTGGAATGAAACTCGGAGATACCCGAGTGGCTGAAATACCGACAACTGAGCTAAGATTCCTCTGATTCTTCGCCACATTTGGCAGCCGAACGTGGCTCGCGGAATAGATGGGACGTGGTTGATAAGAAATGTTTCAGAAGGGATTTCGTGATTCGCGGTTTGTCACTTCTGTGTGCTCGGAATTCTTTTGGTATTGTGAAGAGTTGATTCGCGAAATTGTTGGAGTTGGATAAGATATTTGAATGTGAATTATTTATCTGAATTATTTGGATAAGATATTTGTTTGAGATGGAATCTTGTTTGAATGGACGAAAATAGAATGCAATTTAAGATTGAAATAAGATGTCAGAACGATGGAGACTTGCAAAATTAAAAAATTTTCTAAAATAATGGAGAATAACTTAAATTGAAGCGTCTGGTATTATGTACAAGTCTTGCTCCAAAAATTCGACTGCTTTCCAATTTTGCCTCAAAGCATTTATCATTTTCCTTGCGTTACTCTAGATACATTTTTCTGTTTTCTGTTCAGGGCATCTGTCCAGGAAATCGATTGAGACTGCTGGTTGGCCAATATGATACAGGGGGTTGTTTGGTTGGCAGCAGAGCGGACCTAACCATTTCTGAAGATGGTATACAGAGGCATGGAAAACGGCGTAGCTGGCACGTTCAGTCGAACAGGGTGAGTTATTTCGTGAAACGATCCTATTGTTAAATTCATGGGGCACAGAAAGTTTCCGTAAAATACTCCGTCCTAATTCTTTCATTTTTCGTAAGAAACAGAAGCTCCAGAAAAATTCTGGTCCTCGGTAGTAAAAAGATTTCCGGTAAGACATAGTTACAATAAAGCCACGATAATATCAACTACATAATCAACAAGTAAAATAAATTCCCATTATTAAGTATCTGAGGAAATAATCTTGGAGTGCCTCTCTATTCATCGATAAATATAAAAATATCATAAAAGGGTAAATAATCTTTTATTTTACAAACAGTAATTTAAAAACAGTTATCTTGAAGCTATAGATTAATACAATTTCATAAAAATCTACTAAAATCTCACAAAATTCTATTAGTATTCCTCACAGATATATCTCCAACATCGATACTACATATTCTGCCCATAGGACCCATTCAAACCACATCCACCCCCATTCACAAATATTATTCTCTACCAATCCAAAATGGTAGACAAAAATATCGAAGCTTCACACTTTCACACACACACACACTCATCAATACTAAATTTTAGGGGGTCTAAATACCCATTCACGCCAATTCTCAAGTACTCCCTTTATCACTCGACCCAACTAGCTCGTCTAGCCTCGTCGATATCGCGATTCGATCTATTATCCCCCCAGTCGGAGGACGTGTTTTATCGTGCACAATGCACAGCTGCCTTCCGCCATTAATTTATTCCCAATTCGAAAAGACGTGGAAATTCATGAAGTCCACCCCTGCCTCGTCTACCCTCCGCCATCGATCGACTTTGTACGCGAGACGTGCAGTGCTCGCTCACAATACCGTCGGCTGGCAGTGTGTGGTTCCATTGTGCGAGGCCCCATTGCACCCCGTTATGCCGCGTAGAAACGGGATCTGTCAAAATCAGCTGACTACCAATTCGTTTCCCGACCGCTCGCCTGGCCACTGCTGCGTGGCTGTCACTGACGTCGCGCAGCATCTGTCGACCGCGATACCTCAGGTAGAAGTAAACCAACGTGATCCAATGGGTCCTGGTGTGGCTCGTTTGAGTACGCGTTGTCGAAAGTTAGCGGTTGATTGAACAGAATTTGAATTTACAGTGATTTATAAAAGTCATAAAATACTAGGGTGAAGTTTGTCGATCTTTGAATTACTGTAACTTCAAGAAAAGAAGTTGTACAGTGACTTTTTCGGAGTTATTTAAAGGGTGAATCCTCTAGTTTCATATCCCTAAGTTGAATTTTGATGAAAATGTTTGTACACTAAGAAATAGATGGGAAAATAAAAATAGTGTTTCTCTAAAGATTGTAAAAATTCAAACGGCTCCAGTTTTCGTTACAATTTTTTTCGATATCGAAATTACCATATATTCAAAGATTGAAGCCCCCTTTTTACAAAAATCTCCATAAAAGTTAGTATACGATTTTTTCTTGCTCAATTATTCCACTTTGAATATGTTTTATCCTTATCTTCTTGTTTATGTGTTTAATACGTTTTCAGTAAATTTACATAATTAGTTAAATTGCTTAAATCTTGACGATTTTCTCATTTTCGTGCTAACACGATTTCACATATCAGAGTCTGTTTCATTCGGGATTTTCTTGTCTTTTAGATCGTATCTCTCTTCATTCTTTTATCAAGTTAATCCCATAACAGCTCGACAAGTAGCTACACCGTATTTCTAGATTCTTCACGCTTGTTCTTGAGTGTCTAGGAGACTTGTCCCTAGAATTTCTTCATACAGGGTGGTTCAAAACTCTGCTCCCTAATTCTCAGCTTTTTGAAACTGATCTCTGATACAGTAAATATTTCCTACAAATTTGTTCAAAGTTACTAACAATGAAATTTTCCATTGCCATATTTCTCCTTCGATATCTAAATCCAAAGACTGCTTTAAAATTCTGTGTATATTCAAAGAAAAATTGTAATACCTGCATCTGTCAATAATTAGTATAAGGATAAACACTCTTTCAGATCATTCATCAAAAGCCAATGTTGGATTTCCTCTTCAACCATAAAATTCTCCACCCTTTTCCAGCAGTATATTTTTCTGTTCCCCCCCTGTGGTTCGTGCATTAACTCAATACTACCTACACACACTGTTCCCTGTTATAACATTGTCATCGTTGTTTTTCCGACTATTGAGTTTCCAGTCGGGTATCCACCATGCCATTAGCCGTAATTCACTTTATCCTCTTGAAGCAGAGCGTATTGAGGGACAAGCAGGAGTCGCCGCGCTTGATATTTCGTTACATCTAACTTTCTTAATCGTTCATTACCAGGGCTTGTACGTCACGTAATTTACCTCAGATTAGCACGACATATGTAACTTTTTTATCTTGTTAGAGAGTTTTTATAAAATTTTCTTGTTAGAGAAAACTTCTACATTTGTGAGATTTTTTCATGCTGTAGGTTGAATGAGTTTTATTTTATTATTCCGATTGCAGAATAATTTTGAAACTTGATACATCTGCGAAAAATTGTGTGGATTGTCGATACATGTAATTAATAAGAATTTTTCTATTTGTAGATGTGATTAACTTTATGAAAGAATCTTCCAACTCTATTCAGAATTCAAATATTGCACATTATTCAGTCTTGTTGAAGAAGTTTAAAAGATTTTAGCAAATTTTAGTTAACTAATTATTAAGCAATTCTAAAATATCTCTAAAATCCAATATTGCAATAGCTTATTCTTCTCTAAAATTTTAGTTTCAAGACTTTAAGCTTAGGTTTTTCTGCAAAGACCAACATAAAATCGTCATGAATTTCATTTTTAAAATAAAAAGCATCGATGACCATTGCAGCAGTGAAATTTCCTTCGATTCAGCGTATTTTCTCGCCAGTTACGTCATCTTCTAATATTTATATATATTCTTCAACCAGCTGAATTTCCGATTGGGATCCTTGAGGGCTCTATCCACTGGCACGACAGCCATAACTCAACCCCGCTCTTTTATGTGCCGTACATTTCAGTATAAAAAGGAGAGGAAGGGGAAAAGAATAAAACAAAAGGGAGATGCGTATCCACCGACAAACATTTGTTATTCAAATGGCTATACAAATAGCTACACTGTGAATGTCAAACCTTGCTTGCAACGTCGCTGGTCAAAATCACTGAATGTCTGAGAAATATATTAATGTCAGTACTTTTAAATCTTGACTTCTTACAACTCATTGTTTGGAGAGTCAGATATTAATGAGATATTAATGCCAAATGATCGTCAAGATAGTGCATTAATTCTGAATTAAATATTAACAGAACATGATTTTCATTGATAATATATTACTTGTCATGTCATGATATATAATTGGGATTTACAAGTCAATCAAGTATTATCAAGAAATCTTATCAATCAGAATTGACGTAGAAACTTAACACTTTGACTATCACGTTTCTCCCACATGCCAGCCCAGCCTTATTCACAGAAAAAGATATTAAAATCTTTCCTAAAACCTACAAAACGAGCCTCAATCTAATAGAATCATAAAAATTCGATTTCGTAGATTTAACAAACCTGCTCTTGCTACAGCCAAGCTACCTTCGTCAATTTCACAAAGCTCCATAACACATCCTCCAAACCCCTCCTCAAATCCACTCAACAGGCTTGCAAGATCTGTACCATTTCTCCCATGTTCTCCTAATCATAACTCACATTAGTCTATCCCCAAAACCGCTTCATTTTCATCACCCAAACGTCTCCCCTTCCGCCGCTTCTAAACGAGCATAAAGGAATACCAGGAAGAAAGTTTTCCCTTTTCCTCCCCGCTCGCCACGAGCGCTGGAACACGGACGTAAGGGAGAAAGACAGATTCGCGATCGTCTTCAGCGTAGCTGGCGTTTCCTTCTTGTTTCTCGGCGCCGAGTAAGCTTTTTGCCCAGATCTCGCGGCGATCCGAACCGAGTCGCGCCGCCGTGCCCGCATGTGCGTCGGCAGCCGACAGAAATACGAGCTAGGGTCAACGTTACGCGAACGAGCTTCCTCGAAACCGCCTCGTCACGAGGGAATCGCTGGGATTCAGGTGCTCGCAGGTGCCACGGGTCACGCTGCGCGAAACTTAGCGGTATTTTTGTTTCTCTCGCGTTCCCCTCGCTCTTGGTATTCCTCGCGCGCCTTCTTGGCTCACGGGCGGGTCCTCCTCGTGTCAGATCCGAGAAAATTGCCTCTTGCCGCGGTCTCGCTTTCTACCGTCGAGGGTGAAAGCAAATTGATGGATGGAAAATTGAGGGGTTAGGGTGACACGAGTTTTTGTATACTTTGGAGTGTCTTTTTTTTGTTATTTCAGATTATTTTACTACCCCTGGTAGAATGTTTTCGATGTAACTCAATACGAAGTTATTTAAGAATATTGTAATTTTTGAAGTGTTAAATGCTAGCAGAGATATAGGAATGGGTTTGGTATGGTGGTATTTTATATTTTTAGAAACTGTGATATGTTTAAGTAACTTTGTATCGTTGCGTTTGGTCGACAATTTTTTTCCAGGGGTAGTATTGGGGTTGGAAGATGTTATTGTAGTTTTGGAGGTGTTATGGGTGCAGAGTTGATGGATACATGGGAAATTATTAGAGAAGCTGGATAGTATGAGGCTGTAGGTGATCGATAATTGTAAATCAATTTTAGATTATTCTCTTTGAAGGGAAAATAGAATTTGCATGATTGATGAGATATCTTGAGAGTTGCTAAGTTTGTGGTGTTGTAGGTGTCTTCACTTTGTAGACTTATGACTCAATTCAATCTTCATCAACCTTATTTATAAGAGCTCTAGAAGTGTAACACTCGCTTTTTAATGAGTATTTAGCAGTTTGTGGAACTCGTCAAGCTGAATGTCCCAGTACCCCCCTTTCTGCAATATATGGCCTATAATTTACAAACTAGGAGCAATTGAAGTTACTTACGCTATACTATCTTAATTTCTGCAAAATTAAAAATCTAGATATTTAAACATTAGAATATTTGAAAATTTGGAATTTTAGAACTTCTGAACTTTTTAAAATTTGAATGTTTGAATGTTTGAATATTTGAATATTTGAATGTGAAAATTTGGAGCTTAAAAATTTGTCAACTTTTGAAGATTTAAAGATTTGAAAATCCATTTTTCGAGTATTTAGAAATTCCAAATTAAAAAATTCATACAACATTTCTATCATCCTGCATGGATACTAATTATCAAAGACTCTTACACAGAATTAATGTCTTCTGATGTCCTGGAGTTCCACAGAGGTATCATGTTCTAGCATCACTGCGAAACGATCCGAAGAATGTCTATCAAAATGATCCCCCGTAAAAATAGAATCCACGGGCCCTTTTTTGTCATTCGCTTTCTCGCAGTAGCATACCGTTGCACCCTTGGAACGATTTACGAGTGGTCGAACCTGCAGGATACCCTACATGGAGCTTCCCTTGTCTCGTTCACCGTGCAAAGACCACTGGTGTCCTTATATGTACGTAAGTCCAGACAATATCCACTCTCCAACGCCACTTCTGCCTCCTCTTTTTCTTTCATTTCTCTTTTCCTCTCGTTTGCCCTCCGCTCAGAGAGATCCGCTCAGTGTTCGATTCGACGCTCGATTCGGAGTAAACAATGCGGATAATCTGAAGTCGAATGTTGATACGGGGCTCGCTCGAGTGGAAACCATCTCCAGACATTATCCATGATATCGAAAATTGAGGACAATTTAAAAAGAATCAATTTCGTTTTAGTAAACGAGAATTCGTCTGCAAGTAAAACGTTTAATTCAGAGTTTAGGTAATTAACAGATGTGGGTGTGTAAAATTCTTATTTGTTACTGTCACCTTATCTTAGATGTTCCAAGACTATTTTAATCTTCTCTGGTACTGCCACAACAGTAGAACCTCGATTATCTGAAGTGCCACTAGATTCAAACCTGAAGCATCCTTTTGATAGCCAGCTTTATGTTCTTCAGCAAGCTACTATCACTTCACTGTTTAAGTCTTAATCGATGTCCTACTGTACTCAGCCTGTTATTAAGTACACGCAATAACACAGCCTTAAATAACAGAAATTCTAAATATTCAAAGTTCTACTGTCTACTGCCTTGGAAATTACAAGAAGCCTAATTACATATGTCTCCTTCTGCACGCTTATCACAAAGGCGCATTGTTATTATTACCAAATGCGTGGGAGGAGATGTCAAAAGTGTTTCCAGGGTTGAAGCATGCCCTCGAAATTTGTTTGTTCTCGCCTCGCTGCCATTCCCTATTCTTCGGAGTCACTTTTGATGTCGCTTCATGATCGCGAGGAGAAACACCCGCACACGTTCCAGCGCGCTGGGAACGCAAAGTGGGGTCCCTGGAGTCATCTCGATGGAATGTGTAGGGCGGTTTAGCTTCAAAGAAGGGCGGACGCGTTTCATCACGTGTGCACATATCCACGGTCAGAGTATCTCTCTCTCTCTTTCTCTGTTTTACTATCTCCCTTCCATTCGGTTTATCTCCATCTCGCACTTTCCCCCTTGTTTTCTATATCTATCTTTATTGACTTCCTTCCTTCCAGGAAAATCTTGATGTCTCTTCTTTTTATCGCCGTCTGAAAATCTCGCCGTCTACTCCTTTCGTTCTCCTTTACGAGTCTCTTTTTCCCTTCGGCGAACACTTTTTTCCTGCTCCGTTTGCTTCTCTCGCTTTCTGTTTGAACGCCGTCAAACGTTCCTACGTTATTCGTCTCATAATTCTTCCCCCTTTCGGCAGCGTTTCTGCAAAGCGACGAGAATTGGGACGAATCGTCGGAAGACCAACTTATCTCCTTCAGAAACAGAGACGGTTTCCGCAAGGCGGCGGATTTCGCGAACGCTTTGGAAATGTGGTATGAGGTCTTCTCTAATAATCCTGAGGTGGTTCCTAGTAATTCTGTCTATCTTTCAACTCCCTTTTTTTCTTAAAAAACTCACAATTTTGCTTTTTTTTCTTAGCGATTCTGTCTGTTTTTCAAATTCCCTTTTTTATTTAAAAAACTCAATTTAGTTACTTTTTTGGGGCTTAGATTATTTCAGAGCATATTTTATAGAATACCTAAATTTATATTTTTATTGTACTTCAAAGTCGAATTTTTATATTATTTTCTTTTAATAAGGAAAACTATTACATTTAAAAAGATCTTCTTAACTCTCCATTTTGAGAAAATTATAGAAATACATTTTTACGTTTTTTCTATTCTCGAATTTTTTTTATTTTACTGCATTTTGCGTATGTCCTCGCAAAAATGAAAGCGAAAATAGTCTCATGTATCTCTCTGCTCCTCTTTCGTATTTCTTCTCTTCTTCTTTTACTTCCCTTCCACTTTTTTCCAAGTACTTTTCTCTTTCACTTTCACTCGATTTTTTCCTTCACCCTCTATTTTCCTCTTCAGCCATCTCTGCCTGTTGATTCTTCTGTACGTCCCCTATGGTTAGCTTCACTTTTTTCTCTCGTACGTCGAAGCTCAAACAAAGAGTGTAAATTTTACATTTACGATGCAGCAGATAACTGTAATTAAGAGCGTAAATTAATTATATAATTGGAAAAGAGAATTGAGTGATGTGGATACATGCTGAGGAGATAATAATAGAAACTGTAGAATGTATAGAATGTATTAAGTTGGAAAAGAAATTAACTCATCGCTTGAATATTTCTATTTAAAGAATCTATATTAGGTACTATTTCCTTAATCGAAACTCCAATTTCTCAGCAAGCTTGATACAATCGTCGACCCAATCGGGAGAGTAGTTGATCAGGGGACCCTAAATGTCCAATCCCTACAGACAAAGACGATCCCCAACACCTGTAATTCACATGTACGTTGGTTGTCAGCAATTCTGACAGAAAGGAGCAACGCTCCATCGCGTTGCTGGTATACCGTAGTCTGGGCTGGGTATAACCACGGCGAAGCAAGAAGAGAAACAGGAGTATTCACGACGTAGGCGAAAGTGGCTTCGTGCTCTGACGACGTTAAATAGAATAACCAGATCGTGGCTGGTCCGGCTCCCTCGACCAGTAACAACCAGTAACGTGCGCTAACTTTGCGCGTTAAATTCACTTTCGAACAACGAGGCAGCTGGCTGATGTTGCTTCATATATTGGGAGCTTACCATAGGGGCCTTTAGCCTATGTTGCAAAGCAGTGCGTTACGAAGGGTCGGGGGTGGACGAAATTGCGCGTTCCGAGGGTCAACAACGCATATCGCTTGTAACATAAAAGTTGGGAGGAGGAACTGTTGGTATGGGAGATTGAACTTGTATGTGTTTCGTTTTCGACATTTTTATGACGTATTTATATTTGTGTATTTCATTTATAAAACAGTGAAGAGTATTCCATTGTTGGTGTGGGTTGGATGTATGATATTTAATGATGGCTATTGTTGGAGGTTCAGAATGAATATTGGAAATATTCGTGACTGTTCTGATGATCGAATTTTAATACTTTTTCTTCCTGCTACATTCTTTGACAATCATTCTGTATTAGTCAGTTATATAATATTTTTAATTGCCATTATTTTGCTCCTACAGTAACAGAAAACAGCCTCCAGTGTGCCATTCTAGGTTCAACGATGAACTACTTCCACTCTGTAATCCTAAACAATAGCCTCCAAATTAAAATCCACTCACACCAGAATCCATTTTTCCCTCCCCACGATCTCTCTTTCTCCTCTATTTAAAAGAAAAAATCCACCCAGAAGCGTCTCACTTCCCCCAGGCAGGGGAGGTCACGACCCCTGACGACTGATCGACCGGAAGTGTCTCCCCATTTCAGAGATCACGTTCGGCGGTGTCAGTCGCGACGTTTAACCAAGATCCATCCCCCGTTAACGATGATGATCGCTACGTGCGAAGGATCAGTTGCTCGCGATGACGAGATTTTAAAACCGTCACCGCCGTCGGCGTTCGAGGCAGCGAGCCGTCGTTGCACCGGCTGAAAATGGCATGGAAAAAGGAACAGAGAGGGGAAATCCGTAGACAGGAAGAAGGACAGCGATATAGGGTGACGGGGAAGGGAGATGGAGAAAGGGAGAGGAGACGACGGGAGTCGCCTGGGCGTGGGCAGAGATCTTTAAGAGGCAGTATCAATGAACTGCGAAACTTGTTCGCGTGGGATTATCTACTCTCTCGGTAGTAGTCACGATGCCTGACCAAATGCATCGATTGGATATAGAGGTCGTAGACGGTTGATCGTGAAAAATCGACGATCTTTCTCGGGAAATCGGGTTTGACGTTCCTTCACTACTCTTCGGTTCCTGTTGCTTTGAGTAGAAAGTAGACGTTTCACTTCTTTTCGTGCTGCTGATTTTCTGTTAGAAATAGTACAGCGACAGGAGGACCCACGTTACATTATTTAATAATAATAAATTTTATCTCAACATTCCTACATTTTTGTGAGATATCTACGAAATAATCGCGGATACCATTTCTTCCTTCACAAGTTTGAAATTAATATTCCTGTACTCGTATACAATGTTTCTTAGCTTCTATCGTATCGATAACTAAACTTACCCAGTTCCACCCACACAAAACCTCAATCTTAAAAAAGATCCCACATCAGTCCATATTCTTTACCATCGTCGCCAGTCCCACGCCATTGCAAAGTCATTCCAGCAGAAAACTGAAGCAGCCATTTAAATGGTTCGCGATTTACAATTCAGAGTAATTGAACTGTTTCAGGGAGCATGTTCTCTTCCACGATCGAGTAAAAGCTGTACTCGTAACGCGTGCTCCATTTTTCTCGATGACTTAAAGATTCCAATATTCTCGTTCTCGTTTGCAAAAGTTCAAGAAACTTCAGCACGTGGGTGACTTCATTACGGAAACGCGTAGGTTCGGTCGCAGGTAGGGTTTGTCGAACGTGCACCAATCCTGCTATCTCGAGTCATTACGTCACTCTGAATATTAAAAACCGCTGACCAGACACAGATTAACACGAACGATTGTGATGGAACAGGTAGCTTTTGCGATAAGCCTCACTTTCTCTTTAACAGTAACGATATGTTTGTTCCAGAGTTCTTCTTGGTTAATATGTAACGTTCTTTTGATATTCCTATGTGAAGGGTTGCGTAAATGTGCTACCATTTTTAATTATATTTTATTTAGTTTCTTTGAAGCAGTTTTAATGGGGAAGTCCTTTGTGTAATACTTTCAGAAGAACTCTTTGTAGGAAAAAGTAGTGCAGTATTTTTTTGCTATAATGTTATTTCCTCCTTCACCGTGCTAAGGATTAATGTATTGCATAAGATACCTGAATGCAGGTTGCAACAGTATGAATTGCTATAATATCAGAAATTTCTCTTTTACGACATATAAGCTTGTTTCTGATAACAAGTTGCGAGATTATAGCGGCCAAAGACAGTAATACGAATGTTACTTTAGATATTAGATATAAATATAGTTTAAAGTGAAATTAGTAGGTACACACTTGCAAATTTGTAGTTACTGCTTTTAAGAGAATCAATAGTACAGGTATCTAGACATAAAACAGGTTTCAGTAAACCTTATGCTGGAACTATGATTTATGTTCACTGTGTAATGTAGCAATAGTGTCGACTGCCATCAATTTATATTCATCTCCATTGATCTCGTCAATTTGTTTATCATCGACAGTATTCTTCTACTCCCACCCTTTTTGTATCTTTTATAGAACAAATCAACCATGAATCGATTTTTCCACCAGTCGAATAAATCCCCCTGTTTTCTCTAGATTCTAATTTCCTGATTCCTTTGAAGGCTTTGCACGCCAACACGTGACGATTCGAAATCGATGTAGCGTGTTTTCCGCCGGAGAGAAGAAAACTCACAAAACAGAGCATTACAGACAGTAAAAGTTTCCTGGCATGAAAGCTGTGTAATAAATTCTCTACAGGATGTTCCTAAAACATTTAACTGTTGACGACAATTTACTAATTATTCTCATGAAAAAAGTAGGAAATTACAAATACATATACGAGTGAAATTTTTTGGTCCATAAATTCATTTTATTTCATTAGGAAAATGTTCAATATCTGAAACCCAGAATATATTAAATTTTGCAGACTTTTTCATATACATATATCTACATACCTTGTCTACAAATTAATTAGCTCCAAAAAACAAAAATATGTAATACGTTTATTTTAAATATATTAGAAGTTACAAAGTACTTTGACACTGAAATTTAAAAAAAGTCCAGAAGTGGAGTTAACCACTTTGTCCTATGAACAGACTCAATTAAAGATCCAACATAGAACGTCGATTTCCTCGAGTCAGAGACCATATAAAACAGCAACGACTTAATTGTTAGTTTTTCAAGGGCGTAAACAAGATTTATGCGCCACATCGAATCGATTTATCCCAGTTCGATCTTTCATTGCAAGGAAACGTCGATCTTAACCTTCTCAAATGGAAATGCACCTCGATAAGAGGGCCGACGAGCGCAGACTCGTTCCGAGATAAGCACTCGATTCCCGATGTAAATCTCGACTGGCTCGATAATAAGATCTTCAGTGCAGGTCACCGCCACGTCTTTTCCCAATCATATCGCGTCCGATAATATCGTTTACTATCGATTTAATACGCTCGCGACCACCACTTCGACGCTGTGTAATTTAAAAGTAATAAAAGGGGAGTATTTAGCTGCCTTTGCTCGCAAAGGAAAACGGATCTCCGTCAATGAAAAGCGCTGTTAGCCTTTCTCAGGCGATATTGGGCTTTCCCTTAATCGACAGAAACTTCGTTAATTGCTCCCGAACGTGCCTTATTTTAGACGAGGAAAAACTGAGAGATGGGAATATTAAAAGTGGAATTTTCTTTAAGAGGAATCTCATTTGCATAGCATGTCGAAAGTAGGGGGAAAAGAGTTCAAACGTGGGAATGGGACAATTGTTACGTAATGCAAGTTATTATACAGTCCCATAATATTGATTTTTTAAAATTATCTTACGTTGGGTGAGAAGTAGTACTATACTCTTTATTTATAATGATCTGTTGACTTTTATTACGCAAATGGGAAAGGATAGTCTACCTGACACTTGTGAAAGATATGTAGTTAAATATAGTAGGTATACTTCAACAGGAAATTACGCAATAGAAATTTATAGTATGTGGTACATAAGGAAGTAAATAGTTTAATTTTAGTTATAATAAATTGGTCCTAATGATAGTAAATTAATTTTAATAACAGTGAGTACATTTTATCTATTAAAGATTCTAACAAAAATCTTCCAATTTTAGATACATTGGTAGCAAACGAAACACATGAGTTGAACTTGTTAAATTACCAAAATGTTAACAGTTAATCTTCTAGAACTTCCAGTGTTTCCTCACTGTAAACTGCACTCATTGTTTGACATTATTATTCCATTTTCAGTTACTAGAGCATGACCTCAAAAATACACCTTTAACACTGCATAAGTTTCTTAATTGAACCGGGTCGCGAGCATATAGCGAGTAAATAGTGCATCCACCATCTCCAACATTTTCCACCCAATTTCACCGTACACAACTTGATCTCGTGACTACAGGAATTATTCATATAACAATTAACTCTTCCTACCTGTCCCTTCTCTTCCAGCTCGAAACTATTTGAAAATGGCGCCATACTATGCAAGTGCATACACTAAAGGCCAAAGTTTAGAACCACTTGCTAATACTTATTAAAATTACACTATGTACTTAAGTACTTTCATCTTGAAGTTAGTACTTTTACTAATACCCTACAATATTCTTAATTTCTTTGCTTAATAAGATACATTACTTCATTCTTCCTAAATTATTAGTTCACCTTACAAGTAATTATGTTTTTGCTATACACTTTAATTTAAAAAATTAGGAATCCTTCAAAAAAGAACCTTAAAAATTATCTAATAGATATAAATGTACTATTCATCAAAACCGTGACTAAACAAAACAACATGCATTAATTTCTTCCTAAAGAAACTGATTTTTGAAAGCATTATTGATGGGATGACCTAATAGAAAATAATTCCAAAATTCTGACTGATATGTACGTAAGTACCTATATGAAAAGCTTGAAGATTAAAACTTCTAAGAAGTTTCGTCACAATTAATATTCCCACAAATTGGTAACATTGAAACGAAATATTTTCTATTGAAGCAAACGATTGCAAGGTTAAGTGAAAAGATGATCAATAAAGATCGCGACGAGACTCGTAGGTGTCCTCGAATGGCAGAGGAAAGGGTGGATAATCACGATCGTTGCTCGAGATATGGGGTTTACGAGGTAGCTGGATGCTGGACGATTTTTTTCTGCAGCGAAATGTTGCGTTCATGGCTGCCAGCCGTCAGCCCCACGATAATTACCGCGAAAATATGGCGTTGGCTGTTTATGATGAAGCGAGGGCTTCGTCCCTATCGATCGCCCCGGGAAAATGATTAAACTGCAGCCATGGGTTGGGGAATTTTTCACGGGGATGAAATACCACGAACGCTGAAGCGATGAACGATGTCTTCTATTATAACGATATTATCATAGAAGAGCTCGTGAGAAAGTTCTTCTTCGTTTATTGGATCGACGACAGCCGCTTGATTTATGGTATATTATTTGCTTTACTCTGATTTTATCGGTTTTCCAGCCAGGAAAATTGAAATCTTGCGAGGTTAAGTAAATATTCAGAGCATGAATTGAAACAAATACTCGTTAATGTTTCAAAGAAATAGACATATACAGAATTTAATCAACTTTTATTTGTACACTCTACAAAACAAAAATGTCTGCATTTATTTTTAATCTAAAAAGTTAGAGCATAAAGAATTTTACATAATTCAGAAAGTGGAGTTAATCAGTTTGACTAGTGAACTGTTTATTTATAGAATAATAAATTATATAATCAATCTCCATAAGGTAAATGTAGCTAAGTAGTATTTTCTCATGACTGGCACTAAATATCAAAATTATCTTAATCCTGAAAAACGTAATCAACCTATACACTCACAAAGTCACGCTTTTACACGAAATCCCATTAAATTTTAATATTTCCCTTATAATCCGCAGAAAAGTTCCATAATTCTTATAATCCCCGAGTTCAACTTTTCCATG
Organism: Calliopsis andreniformis; assembly: GCF_051401765.1. Classification (NCBI taxonomy): domain Eukaryota; kingdom Metazoa; phylum Arthropoda; class Insecta; order Hymenoptera; family Andrenidae; genus Calliopsis; species Calliopsis andreniformis. The sequence goes on from NC_135063.1 coordinate 9,180,087, forward strand.
GATAAGCCCCTGCGTGATATCTCGCTTTCCAATGTCCATCAAACTTTACTTTCTTATCAAGCCACCCTGATAAGCTTTTAAAAGTGGAATTAACGACTGGAAGCTCTCATGATTCTGTCAGAGTTAGACGTGTAAAATAATGGGACTATTTCCATTTTGCTATGTCGAAAATTAACGAAGCGCTCAGGGAAGTGAAATTATCATTTTAGCGGACATAATTCGTTGTTGAAGTTCCGTGCTTCAAGTTTCATGTGCCAACTTGGTAAGAGAGAGCCGGTTCAGCGTGATCTCGTGATTTTCCTCGCGTTTAAATCCGGAAAGCGTGCGAGCTAGTTGTGGTTAGATATTCCGCCAGGACTTATTAAGTAACGTAGACCCAGCTGTTGCTACTGTACACGCCACTCGTTTCAAGTAAAATAGGATTTCCGTGTGAGATGTTTATTGCATACTTGAAGAAGGGACACTTTGGTTCTGAAGCTGTTGCACTCTAATAAAATGGATCTGAGGATTTAACTCTTTTAATTCTGAACTATGTTCCAGTTTCTGACGAAATACGTGATTCACTTTTTTGGAACATTTTGGTAATTAAGAGGATTGAAAAATTCTTCAAAAAAGATATAGCAAGTGATGTCTTGAATTATTTTTCACATTGATTTATTCACTCTTCTTAAATAATAAAATACGATAAATTGTATTAGTAATTTTTTAACCTTTTTAGAAATTCTTAAATAGAGATCTTGACAGTAAATAGATTAATATAATATTCTCATCTACTTGTCAGAGGACTACGTTCACCAGTCAATTGCTTATATTTTCCAAACATTCTTGTTTACTCAGGAACTTCGTTATCCAGGATTACGCTTCTCACAGCTCCAAGTCCTTATCTCCCTAGGTCCAACATGCTACCGTCTTATTTGATTTACAAGCTCACTGGTATCGCCTACTATAGTATATCATCATTTAACAGAGAGACAAGTATCACTTTGATTATTCCAAAATCCACCGTTTATCGAAACATGTAAGCTGTGATTTATGGGAAACTCTTTAGAAACTATTTAGCTTTAAATTTAACTTTAGGTGCTCGCTAAAATCATATCTGGACCTAAGTGCTCTCAATCATACTTTTTCAAATTAAATTATTTCAGTATAAAATTTATCATACATGTACTGAGTTGATGCATAAATTTATGCCACATCGCTTTTCCCTTTTTTCATGAATCAAAAATATGTTTTTTATGTTATAAAATAGTTATAGCTTCAACATGTAAATATAACATATTTCGATAAATATCAAGAATTACATGAAGAAAATATGGAAAAATGATGTGACACGAATTTATGCATCACCCCAATAGTTCCTAGGGCAGTTATAACAAAGTCATGAACGCAGTCAGGGGTCCAAGTCAGTAGCACACTTGAATACCTTTCAAGAATGCATATGCATATACTCAGCATACTTTTTAAACCTTGGTGCCTTAAAGCTTCACATATAATATAATTACGGTCGAACAAGTGCCGCCTCGTACTCTGAATAGCAAGGAACACAGTTGGTGGTTTGCACCCCTAAAGGCACCGCCTAACAGACCACTTAAATGGACCTCAAACATATCACTACATCTGTTCTACCAGCATATTCTATGCTCGAACGATTCTTTTTGCAGTCCAAGCAAGTACAACTGATTCCCTTCCATTACTAAATTACATACACACAGAGATAGAATTTAATCTCACATATAAAAGGGCAAATAATTCCACCAGAAATGTCAAATACTTGATAGTTCTCTTACCAAACATCCCTCACGAGAGAGCTACCCATTTATCGAAAGCACAACTCATGTTTCCTAAAGGTAGGAAATCCAAGCATACGTTCATACAGCCCTATTTTATTATTCTTATTCACCAGCGTCGTCGTCACCGAAGCGCCCCTCCCCCACATACATACGCTGCACCCAAGGTGTCTCGCGCCACCCTTAACCGCACAAAAGAGAATAGAAAAATCCTTATCACTCCCCGAGATAGACCGAAGGTCCTGGTCGCGCAGGAGGCAGAGAGCCTCCTTTCGTGTTTCCATGGTGACCGTCTTTCTATCTCCTCTGTTTCTCTTACCCCACCCCTTCTCTCCTTCTTCCCCCTCTCCCTCCTCCCGCGCACCCTCACAGCGTTTCTCTTCTTCCCCTTTCCCTCGACGTTCTCCCTTGCTCTTCTTCCACTCCATTCGCCCTCCCGTGCTTTCCACCGCTCTTCATTTTTCCTTCTCTCCCCTCCTCCGTCCCTCACACCCCTTCCTCACCCTCTGTCTCTCGCTTCCTACCCCTCGTGGGGTAATACGCCTTTCACAGTTAGCGCCGCGACGCTGGTATCGACCGACGTTTCCCGCCCCTCCCCCTCTACGCCCTCGTGCCAGGCCAACCACCACCATCCCCCTTTTTCGCGTCGGGAGCCAGGCGAGTTCGTCCAACCCCCCCTCCTTTCCTCCTCCCGCGCTACTACGCGCGCTCACTACTATAGTACTATTCGATTCATAGCGGGGGAAAGAACGTGATAGTGGAATCGCGTGCTGGCTTTAATTCACGAAACCGCCTGCATTACGCCGCCGCTGGCCGCTTTTATCTTCAGGTGATCTCTTTAACCAGCCGTCCTTGCCTGTTGTGGGTGATTGCCATGGGCGATTCTTGGCGTCTTTGCCAGTGGAGGATTATGGCGGAGAATGGTATTTAGGGAATGGTGATTGGTCGGTCTGAGTGGTGGGAATTGGTGGAAGAGTACCTACACTGTTGAATAAATAGTAATAGAATTTTTTTAGTACGCGTGGGGTGATCAGTTTAACTGGAAGCTCTCGGAGTATTGGTTGTAGTTATTGTAAATGGTGCAGCATTGTAAGTGCTGCCAATACTCGTTAGAGGGTACCCAGTTATAATCATCACCCTGTATTTGGTGGTTCTAGTCGAAATTGTATTGCATGGCAAAGTAGTTTTGAGATGAAGATAATATTTTTGATGATAATTAAAATGCTCTTCGTTTCAGTAGAATGAAGGTTAAATTGTGTGTCTGCTTTGTTTCATTTTCATTTTCTTGGGACGAAAGAAGGCTCAAAGGGAATTTAATTAACACCAGAAGCTAGAATCACTAAAATTATTAAAATAACTGGTTCAGATTAGAGGAATAAAAATTTCTTGAAAATGGAATTTGAAGGTCCTCTAAAAGTAAAATTAAATTTCATAGAATCAAAGTAATCTTCGCTAACATAATTAACCCTCCGTCAACAACCTTATTTTTATTGGCATCTTAGCCCATCCATTTTCTTGTATTTTAAAAAATCTCAAAGAGCTCTTAAATACTCTTCCAAATTTTTAAAACATCATCCAATAGTTCTCATTGCTACACGTTATCTTCATTTTTTTAAACAAAGCAGGAGAAAATTCAAAAATAAAAATGGTCTGGTTTATAAAACGACCCAAATTACAGACCAAAAGTTAATGACCTAACATTCTCCATATTCAACATCTTAAAATCTTGACTTCAGATTTACGAATTCAATCTTCCCAAGTTTCCCGAATCTAGCAAACCACTTTTCCAAATTCCAATCACTCAAACTTTCGCCAGACACCAAAGGACATCAAGGCTCTCAGCAATTTCATCTCCAGACCAAGTCGAAAGTGTAAATTTCCCCCTTTTCTTATCACAACCCATTACCCCACGAAGAAGAAGTTGTCTCCTTTCATATCTCGTCCTGTTACCATCCATGTGCAACAACAGCAGAAATAATATCCTTATCCGAGGTTTTCAGCCCGTTTCTTTCTCTGCACGAGAAATCTAAGAGCTCTCCCGTTTTATCGCAATAATCCAGTTTCGACCTATCGGTTTAAGGAGATTCTACAAAACGGATTGCAGGCGTATTATCTCCTGGAAAGTGAAAAAGGAAAAGAAGGGATGTTGTACAAACTGAAGTTTTATAGCATCTGCTCCCTGCCCACCCCTCCTTCCTTTAAACAGGAATCTAGAAGTTCAGGTCATTATTAAGTTCTCGTTTTCGTCGTCATTCGAGTGTCGTTCCTCGACCCGAAGCAAATAGCTGCTCAAGTCACACGATTTTGAAGTTAGTGAGCATTTGAGTGTATAGTGAATAGTGGATGCTGAAAGCATTAATTTAGGAGAAATTTGTTGGAGTCCTTGGTGGTAAGTCATTACCATATTCACTTTACTATGTGCCATAAGAGTATTTTTATTGACTGTAGTTTCATATGAGACTTCAATTTCTAAATATGTATATGGTGGTTTCGATTGTGAAATTGAAGTTGTTTGAATTTTTACAATTTTTTTAGAGAAAAATATCATTACTTTCCCATTTACTTCTTAAATAGTGTAGAAGCATCTTCAGGCAAACTCAGTTTAGGATATAATAGTAGAAGATTCACCCTGTAAACTGACCCCCCAAAGATTAGTGTATGACTTCTTTTCACAAAATTACAATACTCCAAAAATTAGCAATGTTTCAGTCTAATATTTGAATAATTTTGTGAATCACTGTACATGAATTAATCTTACAATTACAAAGGTGTCTCGCTATAAATTCGTCACTAACACATGGTCTTATAACGAAGAAACTGTGTTTACTCGTGTAGAGAGGTACAGAAGAGAGATCGCTCTTGGACGTCCAAGGAATGAAACGAAGTTCTTGCCGAAGGAGAACGGGTTCTCGATGACGAACAGGGGAGCGTTTAGAGGGGAAAAAAGGCAATCGTTTTGCCCTTGAACGTTGTTCTGTTCGATTTGTGCTGTTTTTCGTGGCAAAGGGATCCTAGCGCGATAAGGAGTCGCGACGATTCGTCACAAACGCACGAGTTCTGCTCTATTCCGCGAAAAACGCGATAATTAAAGCTGAGATAGACTGTTAATTAACAAGTGAACACCGTCAACCGCGAATTCGAGAGGGCTGTGGCTTGACGAATATAGAAAAAGCGAAATGCAGTAATTACGGAAGTTGAAATGACGAATAGAAGTGGATGGGTAAAATGTGGTCTTACTATTTAAGTACTTGCTACTTAGTATTATAATTATACTATAATATACATATGGAATTATTAAAAATTTGTTAGTATGTATTTTAAATATTCTGCTGTTTTATAATATTGATTCTTGAAATTATAGTGCACAGAGTTTTTATATTATTCCTACAGAATTATTTTTCTTGTATTACAGTATTTTTTCTACAATTATTTTTTACTAATAGTAATATAGAAAGTAAAAGAACTTTTTCTATTTGGAGAAACCCTTCAGATTTAAAAATAATTATTTATTGTTTAAAAAGGAGACCATGTACCCATTTCTTAATTCAACATACATACAGTCATGTCTGAGATGACTTTGATGACCTATGACATGCGAATCTTCCAAGGTCACTTCAGCTTTTTACAATCAGTCCTCCTAAAAAGAACATCCCTTTAATAGAAAAGCCTCCTCCATCTAATTCTAGTAATAAATTCAATCGCATGTAGATTCAACAGCCTAATCAGTGATTTAAAATTCAGTGCATCTCATTGAATACATATCGCTCATTTACTACGCAATAACACACCTCCAACTTTTTCTATCAATTAATTACTCAAACCACCGACCAGCAAGCTTACCCCACTCCCAGCTCCCTTTTACAATGCTTCTATCAATCACACCCCAACACGCGTCTCACACCAGACAGCAAAATTAAACACGTAAACAGGACAAAGTGCCATTCAAGCCTCCCAGTTTGCCCTGCACGGGGATCACAATGGTACCTAAAAAGCCTCGTGTCTGCCGTGTCCCACTGGCTGCTAGCTCTTGTATACGTCGCCAGGGAGTTGCTAATCCAATGGTGGCGTTGATCCCGCACGATAAATGATGAGCAGCGCCCAGGAGACACGGTCCTACCCCAACTGAGTTTACAATCTTTCCACTCTGCCTGTGTGCACTCAGCCCTTCGAGTCTCTCTCATAAGTTGAGTCATAAGTTGTGTATCCCATATGCAATACAAGAATATATCAAATCTGTGCCTCGGAGCCAGACTAACCCAAGTCCATCTTTTTCAGAACTGAATTTTTTACAGGATCTCACTGCTTTTGGGTAATCTGCAAATGGGTAATCGCATTTGTTTTTTAGCTCTCCTGAAAAATAATAAAAAGGACTTGGGTTTATCTAGCTCTCAGGTGCAGAATTAAGATTTTTACAGGATCTTATTGCTCCCTCTTCATTTTATTAGAATAATAGGAACTTAATTAAGCTACGTTATAAGTAAAGGAAATTTAATACTGTAAACTACTTCAAATACTATGCAAAGCAATGGGCAATCGCATTTTCTTCGGCTCTCCTGTAAAATAACAAAAAAGGACTTGCGTTACTCTAGCTCAGAGGTGCAGAAATACTATATACTACAGAAACACGCGACAGAAGTGGTTGTTCAAGCTCAATTGCAAATTCGATCATGCCTGTCTGCTCCGAATAGATACTGTGACTCAGCCTCGACCAGTCTGATTACCACTGCTTTACATGAGGGCGGGACGAGCTTCGTGACGGGGTGGGGTTTCCTTTTCTTCGCAGGGGGCGCGAACAAAACTGACGCGAAACGAGATTATCTTTGATTTCGGTGCATCCGGGGCTGGGGCTAATCTACGGATGAAATTAGGTGACGGGGGCGAGGAACGAGAGCTGCACGAGGGGGATCGATGTTTGGGGGGATGTAACGCGAGCTAAGAGCGGAAAGGTCGTTCCGGAGCTGCGTAGGGGTGAATTGGAAGTGGCTTTTGCATCTTGCTCGAAGAATGACGGAGGTTAGTGAGGTTGGAAGCGATATCTTACTTTGGTATTTAATTTCTTTGATGTGGTTACTTGACGAGTGACGAGTAGTTTAAAGTGATTATGGTGAAGGTGACTTTCAGTGAACTGTGACTTCATAATTTTGTAATTGTGTAGGTGTAGATATTCCTGGGAATGTATGTACATATTTGTTGTTCCCTAAAGTTGTGGTTGTGGTCTGACTATATTCTTGAGCAAAAGTTTGGAATCTGTTTTTGTAGATCATAGAAAGTGAGGATTTTTTCCTAAAATAAATAACTTCAGATAAATATCGCATACCTAAGTAGTTTTATAGAGGCTGTTCGATGACAGGTGTCAGAAATTTTAAATAATATACCGAGTTATTAATTATTAAAGATACATCTAAAGTGCGCGGAAAATGTGTCTGACTGACCTATTCTACTAACGTCGCCAGGTCTGATCTCGCTGACTACGCGATCAGTAGAATAAGCCGGAAGTCAGACATATTTCATGCAGCCTTCAAATATTTTTATAACAATTAATAACTTTGAAAACGAAGTCTTGAACGTAATTTCAATATTCTTGATTTTTGTTCTGTTTTGGAATGTAGAATCACCTCGTAAAATTTACAAGTGGTCTTTGAGCTTTGACATTAGGCACGTATTTAATCTTTTAATTATTTTGCTTTACTATACTGTTAAATACACATTAAATGGATCTGCAAGATAAAACAATGAAAATGGAATTGTTCAAGCGTAGTGAATTCCAATAAATTTTATCAAGAATATCAGATCACAGATAATTAAACATCGTCCCATGATGGATTTCAATGGTAAATTTATCGCGAATAAATGGAATCAAAGATTAATTTATTTGCAGTTAAAATTGCGTACCGGCTTCGCCAAATACTTCCTGCATTATTTAATACCTGCAGCGTTTCCGCTCCAGCAAATCATTCCCCAGAATCGTCTACAATTTCGCGTCAAAAATATTTGACCACGTGTATTTGCTATCCCTTCATGTTTCAAGAGCATTACATGCGAAAGAGAGAACACACAATTATGTTCTGTTCCATCGAGCATAAATTCTTCATTTTTGAATTTGCAGTTTGTCTGTTGTATCCTGTCAGTGATCATTATTCTCCACTTGTGGTTAAAAGTTGCGTAAAATTTAGCATTTAAAATGTCTGCAAGTAGTATAAGTCCGAAATTGTCAAACATGAGTAGCCAGAAATTTTTATCTTTCACGCATTAATTCTACATATATTCTACCCTCTCTCACAATCAATTCTTTTTTACATAATCTTACTCATAAACTCATCTCTCACATAACTCAGCAAAAGTACTTTCACAGCTCCCTTAAAAAACTCATTACAGTACTCTTCATATTTTTAAATCTATTTCCCTAAAAAATAAGAACGCAGTCTCACAAACTCATTTCTTCAAAAAGAATCGACCCTCTCCTCATCTTCCATTACCAACAACCACTATTTCACATATTCCAAAAACACATTCCCCAAATGTAGAACCATACAATGATAAAGCAAAAAAAGAAGCTATTCTACATACGAAACAAAAGCTTCGTGCTCTAGCGAAAGCACTCGTCCTTTTTCGTCCTTTTTCGGTCCATTTCGAGGACCATCCACAAGCATATCGATGTAGCAGCCATCTATCATGATTGGGGAATGAAATGGAGCCGAAATGATTTGCGGTCACCGCTCGATCACCATTTATCGATGACGAGTTCCCCTTGAGGTAGCTGGCCTGGGCTGTGTGCCGCCGAAAGGGGTGTGGCAGCTCCGTTATTTCGAGGGTTGGCAGGCCGTTTGCCAACGATAAGGAATGACCCATATTCCCGCGGATACCTTTGCCAGGATATTGAGCCTCTGTCCTCCGTGTCCTCCTTTCCGATGATAGAAAACCCTTGCCCCGCAAGACACTCTGGTCCACTTAGGACAATGAGGTCGAGCAGCTGGAAAATCGCTAATTGCTTGCTCACCTAGCGTGTACGCCCCAGCAGCGCGATTTTAACGAGACCCTCGTGACCATTTGTTTCGCCATTTACCAAGGTGGTACATCAATCATTCCCTTCCTTACGATCAGCCTCTCTGATTAATGTTTCATAGAAAAGTCTAGGCTAGTCGGAGTAGCTTGTGTTGGTGTTTAGAGTCTTCTGGTGGTTCGTAAATAGTGAAGGGATTCTGTGGTATCTGTACAGTACTCTCTTCATGGCAAAAAATGTTAAGCTGAAGTTATTGAAGTCGCTTGTAGAATTTACAAGAGTACTATAACAAGCCTGAGTTTAATAGATTCGGTAAGAGTCGACTTTGTAGATTTAATGAAGCTGCTTGTACAGCAGCCAAGCGACCTTTGGCACTTTCACAAAGATCTATAATAGATTTTACGAAGGTATACCTTGCTTAAATCTACTTAGAATACTTTCGCAAGATCTGTGTGACCATTTGTTTCGTGCTGGAAACTTCTTACTGCATTCACTGTATTGTAAAATGTCTATCGATAAAATTACTCTGGGCTATGAATGCATTAGTTGTTCTCAGAATCGAGCCACTGTTATAAATTAGTCAATGGACCGTGAGCATTCAGCAAAATATGAATAAATGAAGTCACTGATCTGCTTCCGAAGATTAATAACATTTTAGGCTAGCTATTTCAGGGGATGGTGACAAGGTATTGCATTGATTCGATTGTGAAACGAGGATAGGAAGGACCAGTGTCTGGAAAGTTGGGTATGGTAGATGCACAGTAGTATGCAGTAGGTCATCCCCAACAAATTCGAATTCTGTAGGTTTCAGGGCTTCAACTAATAAATTGGAATTCAAATCTAAGTAATCAAAGTTATTCCATGCTTGAAATAGAATTAGTTAAATTACAAATTCAAATAGAATCAAGTCAACATACCATTCTCGTGAATACACCCCTATTCCTATCAATGCATGCAATTGTACAAATTACTTAAGCACCATTTAAGAACGTTAAAAATCGAAATATCTGTTTGGTTCACTGCACATAGTACCTACCTAAAAAACTAATTTGCATCCAACAAAGAAATCCCCTGTACCTCTCCCTAAAATTACTCTCCGAGCATTTAAGTTTCATTAAATCGTACGAGAATAAAATTCTCTCGACTCTGACCCAAACTGTCATGTCGCGACTGGCGTATCCCGACAGAGGAACAAAAGTGTAGCACGCTTATGTATAACGCAAAGGTTGAAGAGCCTCTATTATTGTAAAGCAGCGGACGATGAGCCCAGAGATTGCGCTCTGGAGGGATGCATCCCTCTTTCGTTCACCCTCTCCGCCTCCCTCTCGCCTGCTTTCTCCAGTTCGTCAGTTCCGCCCTCTCTTTCGCTCGCATTTTGTCGACGAAATTGCATTTTCCCTTGCAGCTTCGCGGTTCACCAGTCGAAACCAAGGCAGCGAGCTTGTATTTGCACGCGTGCACGCGCGCGCGCGCCCACCCCATCTAGGCCTGTATGTTTCCGCGTCCGTGCTCGTGTTTCGATGGATGAAACTACTGGGAGAGAGGCACTCGAATGGCAGTTTTCTCTAAAATATTCAATTAGAGGTTGTCTTTCTATAGATACGCGAAAACATGGAGTACCTTTGGAAGTTTGTAGCGTGAGAAGTATTGGAGGTATTAATTTGAAATTTTGTGCAGAGAATCGTGTAGGCATGGTGATAGAAGGAAGTTTAACATTGGAATTTGTATAAATAATATGGGTTTCAGGCTTCGTTTCTAAGTTATTAATTATTGAGAAAAATTTTAAGAATGAAATGTGTCTGACTCGGGACTGGACTTATTCTACTGATCGCGCTGTGTCTCAACGTCAATGCACGCCTGCAGTAGAATAAGTCCAGTCCCGAGCCAGACCCATCTTACCCAAATTTTAAACCTACATTTCTTCAATATTTAAGAAACCTTTGAAACGAAACCACAAACACAATTTAGTCATTCTCAATTTTTATCCCAGTTTGACACGTAGAGTCATTCTTTAAAATTTCTGACACCTGTTGTCGAATATATTATAGAAACTTTGGCAGTAAAGGATGAGAATAGATTGATATTTCAATACAGACTATCAAGAAGAAATTTTTTTCAATTTCTTAACTATAGAAAAATGAAGACCCAAAGAAATCGATTTTTGCAAAGCTCTCGAGAGGAATAGCTGCTCAAAGCGGCGCACGCAAAGCGAAAACAGGATACCACAGGCTCCTATTACGTCTATTTTATTTCCACCATAGCGTGCGAGCTGAGGCTGCGCACGAATGTCTAGGAAGTTCACTACGACCAGACCGTGGCCAGCAAATCGCTAATGAGGATCCATCCTGCGTATAGTTTACTTTATAATGCTTGCAATAACATGCGTGAAAGAGTCGCATCGGTGTGCTCGGTCGAGGATCAAAGATCCACGTAATTTCAGGGAGAATCTGCGCAGACATTAGAACTCTTAACGAGTCACTTTCCTACCGGTTGCTTAAAGCACTGGCTGTTATATAATCACAGTGCCACGGAACGCGAGGCTCGAGGAACTTGGCCGTATTTTTCTGAGGAATTAATTAAATTAGGAAGAATTATTGGGGCTGAGTGAAATGGAGTAGCAAATGGAGGTCTAAAGCAGAGTAATTGGTGTAGAGCTCGTGTACCAGTTCCAAAGAAAAGGCACGGGAGTGGAATGAATACTTTTTCTTATTATGTTCACTGTAGTTAAAGGATAAAGTAGTTTGAGCAAGGGAGTTTGTAAACTATGAATTTATCTGATTCGTAGGAGAGTGTAAAGAGGAAAAAGATACCTACAGCATCGAGTTCTTATACGAAGGTAGGATATAGAAAATTGCTATAACGGAATCAAGTGATTCACAAGGTGTGAACCTCGGAACCGTTTGAAACTGGACATCAGACTAGTTTTTACCTGTATACTAGAGGACTGTTTCAATTAACGTTTCATTGGGACCACGTTCGTTTGAAAGGATTTCACGGTGGCCACGTTTATAGGCTGCACAGATTAATGTCGACAATTTTACGAGCCCAAGCTTATGGATCGCCAACCCGTGAAAATTTAGGCCTTCGAATAAATTCGCCACTGCCTCGACTGCTCTATGAAAGCTTATTAAGGTTTAAAAAATCCTTTCCTGTGGCACGTAGCACTACGCCTCTTTGATCCTCGCCTTTTATTCGCGAGTCTTTGCTAAAATGCTCTAAAAGTAAAAAGTGGTTGCCTCGAGTGTTTCGAAGGATGAGTGGAGTCCCTCAGAAATCTAATTGATCAACTTCATTTTTTACATTTCTTTTAGACGAATTAACGAAATTTAACCAAATTCAATTTTCAGTATTCAAATTTTCAAATTTTCAAATTTTCAAATTTTCAAATTTTCAAATTTTTAAATTTTTAAATTTTCAAATTTTTAAATTTTCAAATTTTTAATCTTCAAATTTTTAAATCTTCAAATCTCCAAATTTGACTGTTTCCAAGTTTCGACTTTATATAAATGTAAGAAATGACTTAATTTCCAAAATTTTTCAACTCCTTTCCATTCTTGGAACAAAAGTTGCTTACATACTCATGAATACTTTTGCGTACTGATCCAGTGTTCCTCAAAGCTAGAAATTCCCTTTGAGTCCACTAATTTTACAAAGAAATTGAATTCACAATATATTCAATTATTTACAATTAAACAAGTTAAATTCATGCCACGAAGAGTATAATCTCAAAAAACTTCACAAGCTCTACTTTAAAGATCGAAGATATAAGTGCTCCTCTTGGAGCATTGATTGGCACTCATTCCGATAAATTCATTAACAGCACACCACGTTGACGGATTCGTGTTCTGAATGAAATTAAGGAAGATAAGCCAGACTGCCTCTGTCGCATTTACAGCAGATTCCGATTTAAACTCCTCAGAAACAATTTTCCTCGAGCAATTTTCCGGAGACCCCCAGGTGCGCTACTTTCAAACAATCTCCTTGAATTCCGCTTAAACTGATATCGAAATGAATTCACTTTGCTTGAAAGGTTCTTCGTTTACCTACGCACGAATTATTCTGTCTTTAATCCATATTATTTCTCGCGGTTTTCAGTTTGAACTTCTGAAAATATTATTTACCAACATTTATTTGACAATCAACAGCTGTTGAAAAATACAAATATAAATTAATAGTAAAATAAAACATTTTTATATTTAAGTGTGAGTAGGAGCTGTAAGATATTAATGAGAGATAGTAATTTTCCGTTGTTGTTTCTCCATAATTTATATATGAAAGAGAAACTTTAATCATTTTTATGAAAGTATTTTGATCTTTCTTTTTGATACATCATTCATTCATGCAAATATACGTTTCATGCTGTATAAGCAGTTCTGATGTAATCCAGTAGCATTCGGCAATGCATTACGTACAGTTCATTAATTAATTAGGTGAATTATTAAGTGAACCGATAACCAATTAATTCAGAACATGCACAGAATTTTAGCAGTGTTCAGCAGAATGTTTATACGTTAATACAGAGGATGCATTTGCAGAATCTGCAGTTGATTCGTTGATTATCGGTACCTATGTACATTCGTATCACTTTTAAGTTGAATTCACAGGAAACAGTATTAAAACGCATTAATTTCCATCGCGAGAAAATCGTTCTGCATTTTCACGGTTTAAATATTTTTGTAAGCATTTTATAGTGTATTTAAATTAAGGTTGTATCTAGACTTTACAAATATTCCTTTTCAATCTCCATATTTATTCATTTCAATTACCTACGTAATTAAAAGTAAATTCTGAAGAACATCAAATGGTACAAAATTGATTGGAAATTTATTTTCATGAATCAGCTGAAACAATAAATACGATTTTAATATATAGTTTGATTTCCAGTTATGTACAATGTCTCCATAAGGTAAAAATCTTTCTGATTTACTAATACTATCAAATATAAATCGATACTTACATGCCAGTATTAGATTAATCTGAAAGATTTATTTCACTTAACTGTAAATTATAAATTATTGTACCAATTATTATGAAAATGTGATTACTATGATTCTATAAATATGGAGCACAAGCTTCTAAAATTTAATTGTATTTCAATTACAGGAAAATAATTAAAATTTACTATCAATTGAAACTCTGTCAGAAGCTAATTTTACAGTGGACAAAAATACAGTACGATTTTTTCATAATTGGATACACTCATACGAATCATTACACAAACGGTACTCGTATTTTTCTCTCAACGCGAAGTGTCAGTAATTGATTAAGTAGATACATAAGCTCCCTGGCTCGAGAGAAAGGCCAACTGTATCTCGATAATTAATCCAGCGGTAATTAATCGGTCTTTGATCTTTTCTGCGCAGGTGGTGACCCCTCAGAAGTGCGGGGACGTGTACTTTTACGATCTTCCAGCGAGTCGTGGAAGTCCTGCACCACCTTCCAAGCATGATTCACCCCTGAACTCGAACAACGAGCAGTTACACAACACAGGTACGTGACAACCCCTCGTTCAGCTCTCCCACGACTCATTTGAAACGATGTTGCAGTACTTGACTGAATCTTATTGTTAGCTGAAGTTCCATCGAAAATTACTACGGTTGCCTGAGTACTCGATTATTGTACTAATAAGATTCATATCAGAGAACAGAGTGACGTGGGTCCCATTTTCGTGGCTCATTAAAGTTTCTTATGTCAGATAAATTTCTTAAGAATAAGATAACATGAATTGTATGAACTTTTTAGAAATAACTAAGTCCACTACATTTTTTCTAAAAAATATTGTCAACAGAATAATTAACCTGCGTTTCAAATTTACTTTTTTCAATAACTAAAACTTAGTCATAAAAATAAATTCTGCTTACTGTTAGGTACCTGTATAAACAAGAATATCCCAGATTAATTGCTTATAAGAGTACCTACCGAGTAACTGTAAATGAAGGTAAAAATTGTTAGAATTGAAGAAAAACATAAACGATGATATGTCTCCTAAACTCGTTATAAGAGCAAATGAGTTCGCAGAAGAGTTGCTCCTCAAATTATATCATGAAAGAACATTTTATATCAGTTACGAACTCACTGTTATTGCTTTGGAGCTGAACGTCTTTTTTAATCGTTTTAATCGATCGTTATACCTTTACTCGTCGGCATTCGATTGAAAACGAGATACTACTTGGGTAAAAAACGTTTATCGAGAATCGATAAAACAGCGATGCTCCTCCCAGAATTAAACAGCGATATTGTGAATACGATTTCCATTTCCATTCAGAGACAGTAACTGGTCTTTGTAAGCGCATACAAATTTCCAATTTTACGAAATCTGACATTTGCATACAGTCCTAATTGTTCAAGTGAATTTTCATATTTGCAGATATAAATGTACGACCATTCAGAATTTATTTTTCACAAAAATATACATATTTTATAATAAATTGTAATTGTCTCAAACTTAAAAAAAGGTAATCATATCTACTGTTTAATTTTAATTTAATAAAAAGAAAAATTTTAAATAGTCTTCCCAGGTATTTATGTCTCTTTTTTTAAAAATATGAAATTCATGAAATCTTTTATAATCCTGTCATTAAAGATCGGTATTTAATTTCAATATTGTGTTTCTTATAAAAGCAAATGGTAAATGGTGGGAAGAAGTCAAAGCAACCGTTATAGCGCAAATAACGTATGAAATTAATTTTGCTTCGATGGAGCGGAACGAGCACGCATAACTCTGCTCGAAAATGAAGGGAAATTGCTAGTGTCACTCGAAGAAATTGCAGTCGTTGCTGCGTCTGTTCGTTATGGATGATCAAAGGGTGAATACACCGCGACGATTCTCGTTTGTGCTTGTATACTGTACACTATACACGGTACACTGTGTATTGTGTAGTGTAACACTCGAATGATTACCCAAACTTTTGTCAAATTAGTATATTCTGGCTTTCAATCACAGTACAATTAAAGGATATTGTACAGGATGGACCATGTGAGATGATGTCACAAATTGTTTTCTTAAAAACTATCAAAAACAGAGATACATTTTCAGTATAATTTTTTAAGCTTTTGTATGTGTGATTTTTAGTAGAAATATGAGGAATTTTCATTTAAAATAATTTAACTTGCAGAGAGTAAAGTACTTTTATTACTTCATGCATATTCATGCATCACGTAATGTTCATCATTCATTGAAATTATATAAAATTACATAAACACAAGTAGCATTTTTTTAAATTGCTATAAGGTGGGAAAACATTCGAATTTAAGATGATTAGGTATATAATAATGACCAAATCTGCAATTTTCAAATATTACTTCCTTTAAAGCGTGAATTAAAAATTAAAGATTAAAGATTGTTACAAATTAGAGATTATTGGAAGTGCTTCATAACATTATAGCAACATCTTGCATACTTAAAGACATAGATGAAGTATAACTCCTTTCACAACTACATATCGATGCATCCGAGGCTTCCTCTGGTCACTAGCATTAGCGGAGAAAATTACCAAGCTATCACGGAACCTTAACCAATCTCTTACGGTGAAAGATTGCTGATCTTGTCTCGGTTCGCCTTGTCGACCGACTGACCTCGTTCACTCGCGCCGAGCATCTTAAAAATTGCACTCGTGAAGTGAGAACAATGGTATCTCGATCGATGGAATACTTCGCAAATAAATTAACGATACTATCGCTGCATTCTAATACCGAAATAGGGTAATACAAGGTGTATGTTTGAAATATAAATCGATCTCTCGTGGAGTAGTAACTATTGTATTGTAAATACCTTTGAATAAATTCTCAGTGAACATTAATTGAAATAGTGAAAGTTACTTAATCTTCCGTAATTGACATACATTTTGGAGATGGGGACTGAGAAGAGTTAGAGAAAGTTTACTGCATTTATAGGGATTTATTTTTAATTTTTGATCGTAATTACATCTTTCTACAGATGTATTTTGTAGATGAAAGAAATGGTAAAATAAAGCAATTTTTGTTTCTTAATGTTGAGTCTGTAAAAAGACAATTTTTCTCGTTTTGTGTGTTTTCTATTTTTCGAGATTTGGAACAAAACTTTTGTCTACCTGTTTTCTGGGCTATCCATGTTTTTCTATTTTCTGTATCAAATAGATCAATTCATCTAGACACTTAACCCTCCGATGGCAGACTGATTCAACAAGAACCTATACTTGGATCCGTTTGGACCCAGCCACCGCCTTCTGAGGGTTAAGTATAAGCAATATATCTACTCCCACAAAAGACAGAATAGAAGATCAATCAATCACTCCTTTTATTAAAGAATCTTCTCATTCTCCTATCTAACTAAAATCACGTAGCGTATTCAATCAGTCGAGATTCGCCAAACAATCGAGACAAGACATAAAGACAACAGTCACCATCCCCACAAAAAAATTCACGTCAACCAAATACAATTTTAATACAAAGTAAAACTTCCATAAAGCTAAGACAGAGTTCAAAGTCACAGAAGTGGCTCCTTTGAAACTGCTATTGGACCATAAATGTTGCAATAGCGACCGAGTTCCACAGAGAACAGTGTCTCATCTTTTATAGGGTTCCATATACAATACGACCAGACTCGAGATTCGAGACTTGCTTTATGATGAATCGATATCATTAGGTCTTGGAGGGCATAAGACCCCTCTTTCCATTGTATCGCCAAGCTAAATATTTTATTTTATTCTTTCTGACATATTAATTATATAACTGCAATTCTTTCACATATTTTGACAATGACACGAATATAGATTGATATGAACGAGATCTCGTCATTGCAGTGCAGGTATTGCAACGACTAAGTTGCATCTAGATGGATACCAAGACATTGGTACTAACAACAAAAAATCAAACACACGTTCGCCTGTACTATCACATAAATTACATACATATACAAAAACACTGAATCTAGCTTAGAAAGATAGAAAATGTTTAGGGATCTCATGTCTCCCAAGACTCAATGATACCGACTCATGGAGGCATGTCTCGAACCTGGTCGCATAAAACTTATCTCGCAACATGTATCGAGACAAGTGATAAATTTAAGACCACTTCGAATTATTTTAAATCTCTTTGCTTCTTCAAATATCAAATAAGAGTCGAAATAAGTAGTCTGGTCCCATCACTCGAAGCAAGTCTCATATAATCTTTTATTATCAATATCATAACGCGAGTGTCTCCATGGATGGCAATCATAGCACCCGGTGTTTCACGTGTCCATTAAATTTTCTCTCAGGACGATACACGACGGGCACTAGGAGCTCGGTGGACAACGGAGGCGACGTGAGCGAGTGTTACGACGTTCCACCACGGGCTGTCCCCGTGATTCCGTCGCCAGCGAGCAGCCCCAGCCCCGCGCCCTCCTGTTACGATGTCCCGAGGCAGCCCACCTCGTGCACGCCGAACTCAAACTGCTCTGGGGGTTCTGGTGTTACACCCCTCGATTGCTACGACGTGCCCAGACAGTTGCAGCCCCTCACGCCCAGCAGCTCCGCGTCCAGCCTCACGAACGATGGATCTCTCAGCGGATCGAATAGGTACGTGACACCCTAGAGTGATACCTAGTTTCTTATCCTCTTTCGTAGCGTCGCTTGGGAGTCGTGGGTATCGTTGGATATAGAGGGTGGATGGCCACAGGTGGGGGGAATTTGAGGGGTAAGTTAGATGGTGTTGAAATGAGACGAATATTGAGGCTTTCTTTCGGAATTTATTTGAGGACTATAAATGTAGTATTTATATCTTGAGCAGGTGGATTTTTACAAAGTATTCTACCTTCAAAGCATTTAAGTACTCGTGGTAGTCTAGTTATTGTATTCGTTGTTATTTTTTTGGCAGTGGAGTTTAGAAACTTGGAATATGTGACTAGGTACATCCCCTTTCAAAAAAGTATTAAGACACTATTTTCTATGAACTTTCATTTTGTAATATAAATCGTCAATGATCAGAAATTTTAAGGGGTTTTAATCGTAGCTCCACGTTAAACTGAGACGAAGTTTTTCTGAGTCTGACTCTGGACTTATTCTACTGATTCCTCTGTGCCTGGCTTTGGACTTATTCTACTGATTTTGCTGTGTCTGACTTGCGAGTTATTCTACTAGATTTACTATGTCTAGCTTGGGACTTATTCTACTAGTTTTGACATGTCTGACTTGGGACTTATTCTACTAATTTCGCTGTGTCTGATCAGGCTAATACACGTAGGCAGTAAAATAAGTTTTAAGTACGTCGTATTTCACACAAATTTTAAGTGTTTTTACTTTATTGAGTTTAAAACCTGTGTTCTAATACTGTTGGAGAAGGATGTACGTGAGAGAAGAAAAAGTTAAGAATAAGGAAACAACAATTAAAATTGTGTTTGTCAATTCTCTATCTGAGAGTCAGACTAAGCCAAGTCCATTTCCATCAAATTTAAATCTTAGCCAGAAAATTTCAATTAAATTTGAAATTGAAGTTTTAAATTTGAAGTTAGAATTTCAATTTAAACTTGGGAGCAGGCGCTGAGGAATCACTCATTTAATATTCCCCTACGTCTGACTACCAATGGGTACTCTGTGAAACTCGAGAGTGTTGCTCAAGCCAATCCATTGACACGAGACGACAAGTGCATGGAAACGTAAGAACACTCAAGATCACTGTTGAGGCCAGGCTCAGGAAGGGTTTAACCGTGAAAATAAAGATGTAACGCTTGAACGAGCCATGCCTGATCACTTGCTATAATGCACTCGTAGTAGCTCGAGCGTTGCAGGAACTTTATTATACACATATGATATAATAAAACATATGTACATTGAGGCACGTAACATGCGTGTTCATGTGTTATTTAATGGCAGTGCTTGAGATTGAAAATATGTATTCGTATTTATAAAATGAGATTTGTTATTTCCTACCCTGTTTCGATGACAGCGACGAAGTTTAACGAGTTAATCTAACAGTAGGTGAGAGTACTCGAAACGTCAACATCGAGTACGATGAACCGTATACATTTGCGAATGTAACGAGACATGCAGCTGCTAGGAAGAGATTTATTTCTAGAAGCTTGAGCTTAAATACCAGCTCTGTGCCAACAGCGGTCATTCCTACTGCTGTTTCAGGGATTAGTTCCGTCCACGATCTCGAAAGTAGAAGGGTAGCTCCTGGATGGCTTCATATTCAATTTTAGCCGCAAATAACATCGAAATTCGCATAACTTTCACTTTTTAATACCGCCTACATGTAGCATAGACATTGAAAGCAATAAACTCATCAGAAAAAGCAATAATAAATAAAAAAATATTAAAATATTAAAAAATTATTAATATATTTTTCTAATATAGTGAACATGTATTTTAATATAATAATCATATGTTTGTTAAATAATCATATAAGAAACTCAGGATTAATACAATTAACGATCTATTTTTTTTATCAATTTTGTTAATTCAGAACCTAAATCTGATAGAAAAGTATTACAGAAAAATGTTTCGTCAACATACGTTCACTCATAAGTGTCCACAAAATAAATTCACAAAATTGCATCGTACATTCTTCATTGATGCAACGAAGTGCAGTCGTGAAATATGAAAATGCAATTTTGAATAACACTGTTACTCACGTGGTGTTAATTTTAAAAGTAATAAAGTACTCGTAACTAACATTAATTAAAGTCTAACGTTGTAATCCTCTATTCAAATATGCGCAACGTACTCGACTTTAATGACAGCTTTGAAGCTTTTTTAACTACTTTATTGTATGACCTACTCCAAGAATCAAAGTCCCGAGACATTTTTTTAACAGCAAGAACTGCCGTTGCTGTTTCACCACTTTTACGTCGGCACTAATTAATAGTGCTTGATGAAGGCAAGCCTTAATGGTCAAGTGAATGGAAAACTTTGAAAGGGATTAAAGTTGAATGGAACCACGCTCTAGGTTCGCTAACTCGTCGAGTTTTCGACGATAAAATTCGTAGAGGCTTCCTTTCATTGCTCGACATGAAATGGCCACTTGCACAATGTGTCAAAAGAGGTCTTTACACGCAAATAATGCTACATCGACTTACTACATACCTGTTTATCAGCTGTCGAATAATTAAAATTTAATTAATACGAAAATTAAAACACGTATGTACTGTTTTCAAATAAATTAAAAATGAAGTATAATAAACAGAGTAACAGAGAAAAAAATTGAAATCAAATGTGTTACTAATAATTTCACTTAAAAAAGAAATATATCTTTATATACAAAGAAATAAGAAAGATCATATTCTCTTTGCAGAAAAGTAATTCAACAAATCCTCAAACACTAAACTAATAATAATCAAACTAATAGTACAAAAAACAACATTCCTACACGACAGAGTAACAGTAAACACCAAAGTACAGTAACACAAATAATCTCACAATGCATCATCTATAAACGATGACACACAAAATACTTTTCTTCATTGCCACACAGCAGGCATAGTACTACGTCCCCAGTCATCAACGCTAATTCAGGCAGACGCAGCGCTACGTCACCGATCACCAGCCAGCCTTAATTCAATTCATAAGTAAACGTGGTACACGTCATCAGCCGCAAAAGTGTCAAGTCAGCTCTTCGTTTTTGCTCGAGCCAATTAAATTAATTCCTCTTCCCTCGGTGCATAATTCAACGCTGCGCCACACAAGCAAGCGTGCATCCTCCCTGCGGATTCCAACAGCATTACGCAGATTCTAATCAAGGAAGGGCGTCTGTTTCAGATCCAGCCTCGCGGCTCCCGACTACGATGTACCTAGACAGCGTCTTCCACCTTCTTCGTTACCGTCCCGGCACAACACGCCCGTGCCTAAAACGCCAACGCCGCCGCCACCGCAAACGCAGCAGATCTACGATGTTCCTGTCAACAAGGAGCTTCCTCTGGAGCTAGACTCGGCGCTGGAAGGCCTGCAGAGGCTGCAAACCGAGGCCTCAGCGGCGATAGTCAGGCTACTGGGATTCGTCAGCCCCAGCTGGAGAACACCTAAAAGATTGGACGCCACCCTGATGGACCTTAGGCTTGCTGCGCTTAGGTTGAGGACCTCTCTGCATGACCTGGCTGAATTTGCTGAGGGTAATTTAGTTTGTTAGAAAATAGTGTTGATGTACCCATCCCTGGGTACATCAGCAACACACGATATTCTTTACCCAACCTAATTTATCATACCCAATTTGAAACCAATTTAAAAAGAAACCATCAAGCCTTCAATCGATGCTCCTTACGATAAAATCTCGTTTTCTAACATCTCGATTTACTCTAACGACGTCGAGAATCCAGCGAAAACGCTCTGAAATGGCCGCTAACGAGGAGCAATTGGACCGAATGGAATTGACGAGGCAACGTCGAGGAAACTCGAAGGGTTAAACGAAGGCTTTTCGCGATTTCTGCGCAGGCACCCTGGGTAATGCGGGCAAGGCACCGGACAAGGGGTTGGCCACGAAATTGCGACCGCTGGTCAAGGCCCTCCGTGATTCCGACAAGCTCGTGCAGGAAGCCGCCACCGAGCTGGACGCGATGAAATGGGACGCAGGGAAGCTCTGCCGCGGGGGTGGCGATACCCCGACGCCTACTAACGGGCCACCTTCCACCCTCGTGCCGTCTATACAACCGGATCCACTCGATCAGCTGATCGCGTGCGCCCGAGCACTCACGGAAGACGTTCGTCAGGTCGCCAGTTTCATTCAGGTGAGCATCCACCGACCCGGAACCACCTGGCAAGTGATTAGAGTTGAATTCGGGAAGGGTGGAAAACCTGATGACAGGGTTCGAAAGGTGTGCCTGTGAAATACGAGGTTTGATTAAGAAGTTTCTGGAGGTTTTACTCAGTTCAGAAGTTATTTATTTAGTTTAACATTGGTGAGCACAAGTTAGTTATATTAAGGTTTCAAAACATTTTACAATGTTTTTAGATACCTATTTAATGAAACTAAGAACTATGAAGCTATTTAGTGTAAAATATCTCATAAAGTTTGGGATCTTATCTCTGCTATCTTATCTGATGCATAGGACACTAGTGTTATTTTGCTACTTTAATTTTTAGTTAATGGAAAGTTGAATATATCCATATTTTAATATTAAGCATTCATATATGACACTCGAGCATGTAACTTTCACTTAAAATGAGTGCCATGGAAGAACGTGTAGGTATACAATAGTTCATAAACGCATCTTGTATCTTGAATTCTGTTTCTTCTCTTGATTCTCTTGCCATGCAATACAATACTCTGCATTTTGATGACCCTCAGGGGAACTCGACGCTACTTTTCAAACGATCATCGATCATCTCCACCGGGAGCAGCAACAACAGCGGAGCCGGCGAGGATTACGATTACGTGAACCTGGATTCAAGGGAAGTGGTGGCGAAGCAGCGCGAGGAACTCCGCGCGGCATTGCCGCAGGAACTCCGTAAAAATTATGACCGTGTTGTATCCGAGTCAGACAATGCGACGATTCAAATGCCACCCACGACACCGACACCCATGGATCCTAACGACAAACACTTGCTGACTTTCTACGTCGCCCAGGTGATCACACATGGCAACCACCTGACTCACGCCATCGACGCCTTCATGCAGACAGTCGAGCACAATCAACCACCCAAGGCAAGTACACTGTCTGGATTTTGTTTAATGAAACTGTTCGATAGGGTGTGCTTTGCTTAGAATCTATATAGAAAGCACAGTAATAGGGTCTTGTATCACTATGTGGTCAGTGAGACTACAGAGGGGGCAATTAATTTTTAATTGAATTTGTACAGAAACTAAGTAGCAGAGTTTAATTTGAAGATTTATTTAAAATTGAAGGTTTGTTCAATATTCGTCTATTAAGAATTCAATTTTTATTTTTTGGACTTTAATTCAGATCTAAACGTCAAATTTCTTCATATTTTACAATCAACCTGAACTACTATCTTGAATTAGTATCCAATATAAAAAGGCATAAGATATTGAACCTCTGTCTTAACATCTTGTCTTTATATAAAAACAGTAGGTCATAAAAACAACTTCATAAAAAAGTATTAGAATAAAACAGGAAAAGAGGGCTTAACATTAATTTAATCCAAAACATTTTGTTACATTCCACAGGTATTTCTGGCTCATGGGAAGTTCGTCGTGCTGAGTGCCCACAGGTTGGTGCACATTGGCGACACGGTGCACAGAAACGTGACCAGGAACGACGTGAGAACACGCGTGTTGCAGTGCGCGAATGCACTGAACGAGGCCCTCGCCCAAACCGTATCGAAGACGAAGCAAGCTGCACAATTCTTCCCCAGCGTGTCGGCGGTTCAAGACATGGTCGACAGCGTGGTGGACGTATCCCACCTGGCCAAGGACCTAAAGGTCGCGATGATTCACGCTGCGCAGCAGCCTTGAACGTCTAAAGATCGAGATCTTAATCTTCGACAGAGATGAAGCTTGGTGACGTTCAGCCAAGCCAAAATCGATGCCTATTCTAGCGAGGACTTTCGTTACGTGCATGTTCCTTGGATCGATTTGTGATCCTCAACAGCTTCTGTCTTCAGAAACACTGTAGTTTTGTGAAACCTAATGGGAAGTTGAGATGAGAAGAACAGATGGGAGATTTGATAGAGAAGGGTTGCTATTGCCCTTGACTGTGGAGATTTTATGAAGATAAAGAGAAGGGATGCAAACTGGTTGGTAAGAATGTAGTTTAAGAATCTTCTGATGGACCTGGGTGTAGAAAAAGGATTCTGAGAAATAGCGAAATCAGTGTAAGCTTTCGAGTTTAGTACCCTCCTCGTAGACCCTACGAATTTGGACCACGTAAGAAGCGCTGACTTCCTGTTTCGCTCCATTGAAACCAGTCCCTTTCAGTTTTTCGTACAGTAAAGAGTTCTTGAGGCCTATCGTTACTTAGACGCCACACAACTGCCAAAGCCCAAGTATATAGAATCTAGTATGGGGAAGCTCCTTCGGGGCATACGTCTTTGTAAAATGTATTCGAGACTGTAGACGAAGTAGCCTTTTATAGGAAACATGTGTAACCGTGTCGTTCCATTAGCTAGAAGTGTGGAATCAGTTAAGGGCGTAAAAATAATAGCGTGCGTGCGTAGGAGACATTTGAAATGGTTCTTGGACAGCTGGCCACAGTGTCCATCGATTTAGATATGGGATTCATCTCGAATATTGTGCCATTATTGTTGCCAGCGTGTTAACAATTAACGAAGTAGATGTGTTTCGCGTAGGTAACAGAGGAACATGGTAAATCTGTATTTGTACCTCCCTTTTGGCACCAAGAGAAACTCTCATTCGGAAGCAGGTTGTATACGCAATATACTACAGCAAAAGAAGGGTACTATAGTCGGACAAAAAGCAGTTGACCGCTCAAGGCCACTTTCTCCATTATAAATCATGTCAGGTTCCTACTTTTTTATATACTTGATATCTCTATTTTTCCTTGCTGTTTGTGTTCTGTGACAAAATGAAACGCAGCGATCTTAGAAGAAATAGAAAGCTTTGTCATAGCAAGACGCTTCCCTTTTTAAGAAACAAAGGGAATAGTTTGCTAAAAGTTTTCACAGAATGGATGAGGAATATCACTGTGATGGGGGACGACAAAGGACGTGGAGAATAAGTCTCATTAGGAATCTGAAGCGACTAACTTTTCTCCGACTATAGTTAACACACAAACGGAGAGATCTAAAGAAACCGAGAAACCGAAGGATCAAAAAGAAACTACCTTTCAGAGTATATAAAAAGAAGAGGAACAAAAATTGTCCTGGAAAGAGTGAAGGATACCAAAATACTAAAATAAGCTTCGTAACACCAATATTTAGTACATTTATACAAAAATTTCTCCATGAGCAATGCGACTCAGTCTTTTTTAGGAATCGACTTTAAATGAATTTTTAGACAATTTTATTACCCATATTAGTGCGCGACTTTTTCGCGCACGAGGCCCTTTTACTGCCCCTATCGAGCATCTAATCAATCACAAACGCACACTGGAGACTGCCAAAAGGAATACATTGAAAATTAGTAAACTGTTCGAACAATCATTCCGACAATGATTCAATTGCACTCCTCGCAAGAGCAACGAAAGCAACCAAACACTAAAGAAACAATACGACTTACGCGTTCACTTAATCAATTATCAATCGTTCTAAGCGGCCTGTCGATTATGGAACTTTCGACCGAATCGTTATCCACCCGTAGAAATTAGTTTCGTTACCGACGTGAGCTCGAAAGTTCCATAAATTGCCTGGACCAGAGGTACACGCAATCACGAAAGACCTGGTGAAGGCATTTTTCTTTCACCGTCTTATCTCGCTCGCCTAATTAATGAGTCATTCTCGATACGCCGCCGCCTTTGTATCTAGAAAAATAATCGAGAACCCACACATTTGTAAACGCAGCTTTAAGATCATTAATGATATCTCTTTCGGAATATTTACTTGTCGCCTGTCGAAACGCAGCCTTCAATCTCCTATTCTCACGGAGGATCGTTGAAAGAGAATATCGTGGGAGAGCAAATTTCGAGACAAGCTACAGACGATCGTTCGTGCGTAGAGTATTCACCACGATAAGCTTATAAGTTTATTTTTTAGGGATCGTATTAACCCGAAGCATATCGCGTGAACGCAGCTCGTTATCACGAGAACTCTTGTATTATAATTTCTCGGCGAAGTGTTTTTTGTAAGATATATAACGCGCATCTAAGGCGGTTAGAAGTCGCTGTATATTTAAAATTTATACATAGAGTCGGTAATACCGTACAATAGATGGTTCATCCATTCTCGTTGAAATCGTAACCCGATTAATCGTGACGTAATTTAGCAAGCGAACAATGTCCTTTCATGTCGGAGTATAAGACGCATAGATTAATGTGATCGACGATCGAGCCACATGCAAAATCTTATCGTTTCGTTTTGATCGTACCCTTTGTACGTTGTACCTGGAATTCTTTCGTATGCTTAAATAGATTTTGCGATCGAGCAATGGTTATAATCGTAAATCGACTTTATCAACGTAACTGGTGGACCCTCGCTCGAGTTTACAAGTACAGAATTTCGTTTTTTAAATAATCTTTACGTAAAATCGAGTTTCACGTTTTAATCAGTGCTCGTGGATTTTATCGAGTGGATCATCCTGAAAATAGAAAGATTGGTTGACGTAAAATTAAGGATTAAGTCGATGTTCGACTTCTGGATTAACGTGTCCCTTTGAACTGAATCAATTGCGTTACTTTGTAAGGACGTTTAATGTGTACATAAGTATATTTATAAATATATATACATATATATGTATATTAATAATTATTCCTATTACAATACATACACGAATACAATGATGTATCGACGCAACAATGAAGCAGCAAACCTTTGAGAATCGTGCAATGTAAAATCTTAATTTTTAAGCGTTTAAATTATACTCAAGGAAGCGCGTAAAGCATCTGCAAATTATTAGAAAAAAAATTATTAAACTCGTTTTACAATTATGTAGGCGCGAACATCGTGAAACAAATAAGCGCTGAAAGTATTTTTCTTCGAACAATCGGTATCATCTTGCATTTGATTTGCTTGGTGAGATCTGGGTGATAATTTTGTATACTGGACGCGATACTTGTATATTAATAGTTTCGATGGTTCAATAAAGATTAATTGAATACATATAGGCAAAAACTGAAAGAGACCGTATGCTTATCAACTTATTTTATTTATTCAGATTTATGGATCTTAAATAACACAATATATCAATTAACTACACGCAATGATACATTAGAAATTTTTTTTTTTCAACTCAATTTGCATTAAAGTACATACAATAGTTTAAACGACTCTCTCCTATTCCCTGTGTAATTATTAACAAGTACACCCCTTAAGTGGCATATATAAAACATTTCATATGTCTCAGGTAAGGCTTGAATAAATATTCCTAGTATTTGTGAAGTTCATATGATAATGTACAGGTCAAACACTCAAGCCGTAATGCTTGACTTATTCATGTTTTTTTTATATATATTTTTTGATACGCGTTTGATTTATGAAAAGTAACGCGCACGTGACACAGATTTAGTTTGAAACGGTACGTAACTAATGACGCAAAAAATCAATTGCAACCTAATTGATAGGCGGAACATACTCAGCTGACTATTAGCGGTCACAGCATCTGCCAGTATGCGTGTGCGTGTTGCCATCCTTGTTCATTTTCTCTCTTGCCGCGTTTTTTTCCATGTGAAAGCTGCTGAGATCTCGCTTCATTGCATAAGCGTCTTCTCCATCCGCGTAATATTTTGGCTCAACTTCCGATACTTCGAATTGCAAGCTGCTAGTGTATAAATTTAAAGCTGCCCGATTACTTCTACGCACGTGTAGAGAAACATATTTTGCTCCAAAACATTCGACCATTGCTCTAGAAGCCTGATTCATTAGCTTCTGTGCAATTCCGAGTCTTCTGTGAGACCTTTTCACTGCCAAACTGGTAATGTGCCCGTGTGGATTATCCTCGCAATCTTCCTCCATCTTAGCAAGCACGTAACCCACTATCCTGCCTTTCTCATCCTCGGCCACGTAACTCAGTTGTGGCCAGGAAAGAGCATGATACAAGTAATATTTCATTTGATAATTCTCAGGTAAACATTGTAGATTGCAATGTTGTATGTTCAATAAGTCATCTGTTGTTGCACAACGTATATTTATAGACATTTTTGGAAATTGTAATTGTCTAGACACACAAACTGAAACCAATTATACTTTGGTTTGTTACTTTCTCTAGTTTACTTAGATGTTGCCCAGTAGTCCGTTCTAAATTCTGAACTGAAATCTTAGTCTCTGCGAATCTTTTTTATACGAGATCTACCATTCTTTAAATCATTGACTGATGAAGATTCACTCATTCCACCCAACAGTTCTCTGACAAATCGGAAACGTGAGAGGAAGAATTTCCAAACTAAATACCAACCTGCAAAAACACAGAAAACAATGAAATAGTTTATAGTTGGTATAATTTTATAATATGTATCAGATCTGCACAACTCATTGCTTCTTGTGCAGGCCTGATACATATATACTATTTCAAAAATTCTATTGTTCTCCATACTGCTGAAGTAGACAGAGCAATATATCACACCTGTATTTTGAAAGTAACACAATTTTTCAGAGAAAGAAACCTGTTTGTGAATTCAGAAAAAAATTATAGACTGAATTAATAAGAAGTTACTTGTTACTTGCAATTAATGATTTTTGATCATATTATTTGAAATAATTTATTTGAGGAATTCTATAAACAGACTCTTAGATTTTGGAGTACAGTAAAATTTGTTCAATAAATACAGGTATGTCTAGTATAGTGTATCATGTACACATACATTCATAAAAAGATATGATTTTTTAGTTATCAGTCTTGAAATACATATGCAATATATTGTCATCCCACAAATAATATTGCTGGAGATTATTTTACTTTTCAGAAAGTTACTATTAACAGGTACATTTAATGCAAAGTATTATTTTCTACGAGTATTTTTCATTCTTTAAGGGTATGAATGGTCATGTTATTAAGGATCAGAATAAATACAGTAATATATTAAAAATCGGTGCAGTAGAACTCTACAAATGCAGATACAACGAACACGTTTATGAGACATCTAAACATACGACATAAGGTGAAGTCAGCCTTTAATTTTCATAACCGAGAATAGTCGACGAGATTGCGCATACACGTGACGGGAGAGGTTAAGTATGTAGTCAAACTGTCCTACTATACCTTCGACATCGAACCTATATATGATTACTCGACACCTCGGGCAACAATGTTTTGAAACTCTGTGTGTGTACCGCGCAGCAATAACAGAACGATACTATCTGTCATTCTTACCCAGCAGCACCAGGCCAAATACTATGAGCAGACTTGATATCACGGAGAAGGCTGCTAGGACGATTTCCTGCATTATTAAATCCGTACCTCCACTAACGAATATAACTAACTGAACTTCCTACGACGACACGCACGGAAATAGTGTCATAACCTCTCACAGTTTCTCTCTTTCTTGGCAAGAAGTATAAATACACCAAATATAGAAACACGAACGACGAATTTAGCACAGCAGAGGAACACGAATTGGTCTACGTTTTTCGTTCACCGATGACACGCCATTTTGAATCGTGACGGAGTCTGTGTGTGCGTACAGGTTATGAATTTTTCCCCCTCTCCAATAAGGCAACAGAGTTCCTTTGCTGGCATAGAGTGCAAAATAAATAATCTTTCAAGGATGCGTCACGTAACTTACCAAAGTCCAATGATTTACGTTCTATTCAATGGGCAACATCGCTCGCACAAAAACTTGAAAATAGTCAAAGTGAGCTAAGGACTTTTGAATAGCAGTGGCCAAGCCGACAGGAAGTAGTGCAAGCCGCGATGCGTGCGCGCACACATCACTTCCGTGAGAACGTATCGAAGCGGCTTTATTTAAATTTTTGGAAATTGAGGAAAAATCTGGGTTTCATATATAAAGATATTTCAGGGTATAATAATATTCGTGCAGTGATAAATCAAGTGTATTAAGTGAATCGGGAATTCTACAATATTAGATAATGATATAGTAATAGATACTATTTAATTTAATGAGTACACAGTCCACAAAAAACATATTAATTCGTGCTTACATTCAGGAAAGGGATACAAGTTTAAAATGATGCAGTGTTTTATTGTTGCTATATTTGCAGTATATAAAACAATAAAATGGGATTAATATTCTTATCGTGTAGTTAATTATCTTCTAAAAATAACATATTTGTAATAACAGTTAAATTTACAACATTTAGCTTTCTTCTTCATCAGGCTCTTCTAAATGACCCAGTTTAAGTTGTTTCAAACGATCTACTTTTTCTACAGGTTTCTCCTTCTTATTCTTTTTCTTTTGTTTCTGTCCAACAATGTATTCTGGCATAATAACTTTGCTGTTTCTGAACATAGGTTTATTTTCAGGATCAATAACAACTGGTGTATTCTGTGTTTCTTCTAGTTCATTTTCAGGTTTCTTAAATCTAATTCCTGTAGCTGTTTTAACTGTTCTTGATTTAAATGTTAGTTTATCTTGTTCTTGTTCTTGTTCTGTTTGTGCAATTTCATCTATATCCATTTTTTTTGTTTCTTTGACCCGTTGCAAGGATTTCCTCTTTTTTAATTCTTTTAAAAAGGATAAGGCAGCCCTTGTGTTACTTTCATCAGTCAGGTCCTCATTGGATACATCATCTAAACTGTATTTTACCCACTTATGAGGATTTCTGTGATAATCTGGTATAGTCCTTCTAGCAGTTCGCAACACAGGAATTTCTGGTCGCTTAAAAATACTTTCTTTTCCGCTAAATCTCCTCATTTCACCTCTACGCCTAGAAGCAATCCATGGCACTGGAGTATTACTTGTTTTATCAACATCTGTGTTCTTATTACTTGGTTCAGTGACCATTTTGTTCTTATTACATTCCTGTTCTGCATCTGATAGGCTGTCAAATAAAAGTTTCTGCCTGTTTGCAAATGCAGTGTCACCGCCATGCAGGACGAAATCGGTCGTATGCATTTTTTTGGAGTATATCTCGAACTACTGCTTAATTAATGATTCTGTGTATTCTTTAAATGAAAACTGACGTAACGATAATCGAAAGTAACACAATGGTTTGTTTATTATGACCTCGTATAGGTTAAGATACGTAACAGTATTTTATTAAACAGTCGAATCTGTAGAATCTTGAAACTTAACTAATATTGGAGTCTTCAATTATAATTTTACTAATGTATCACATTCAGATATTTAATAAACAAAGCGATACTGTTGACATTAAACAACGTACTGTGTGTGCTGCCATTTTATGCAGCTTCTGACATAAGCATAAGGAAGTTCTGTAATTAATAGAAGCGCGCCATCTTTGAGCAAAGACCATATTTGCCATCTGAGCGAAGTCAGTGGTACTAAACTTTTTAATTTTTTCCCACTATTCAACGTTACTGGATGCCATTCGAAGCTGTGTTCGTAGTTAATTTCGTAGTTTTATTTAAAAGATACACAGTCGACAGAACAATCGATTAAACAAAATTGACCATTTAGTCAAATTATTCTTTGACGTCTTCGTAAGATGTTTATTTAAATCTGGTGAGATTCAAAAGCAGTATAAATTTTATTAATGTTCTAATTCGTTGGATACCTAATGCTAATAACGAAAAAAATATTAATATTCAGACAAAATGTTAACAAAATTTCTTTTTATCGTATTAAGCAACAATTGTAAATTTTAATAATATGCACATCACTGCATACAATTATTATTAAAAATAAGTATAATAGAAATTTTTGCTGCGATGATTAGTTTATGAGAAAATCAATTCTTCATAAAGTATTCTTCATTCGATTGATTCGCGATTTCCCCCCCTCTTCTGGTTAGGACAATATAAATACTCCAGGACGTCACCGAATTTCGCATTCGTTTTGTAACCTCCGAAGGGTGCGGGTCGTCCTGGCGATTTTCAGGAAGGACTATCAGTGTACTACTGCCAGTGTAGTGTACTACTATCAGTGTACTACTGCCAGTGTAGTGTTCTACTATCAGTGTACTACTGCCAGTGTAGTGTTCTACTATCAGTGTTCTACTATCAGTGTTCTACTATCAGTGTTCTACTATCAGTGTTCTACTACCAATGTGCTACCATTGTTCAACAGGTAAGTGGTTTGACATTTTGTATACATCTGCATAATTATAGTTAAGCACAAACATATTTCTAAGATAGGGATATAATAAAAAATAGATTAAAAAAATGATTTTTATTGTATTTGTTTCATGTAAAAATACTGTCCAAAAACAATTATAAACATGATAATTTAAGTATATGAATGTAATGGGTAACTATTCGTAACTTTTCTTTTAATAATTGACTACAAAATCATTAACAGACAATTTTTTCTTACCTTTTAGAAAAATATACCGAAATTATTTAATTTAATTTCAAACAAATGTTTAATTTTGTTTCTTCGAATCTGACACTCTTCAATTTAGAAATTCTAAAGCATAGTGTAATCTAGGGAAAAGTTTTAGATGTATAAAAATTGACTAAAATTTTAATTTGTTTAAATAGAATGCGGGAGCGATGAGTGAGCTAAAACTGTAAGTAGTAAAATATAATTATTTAATTACATTCTCTGTATCATTCAGTATAAATTTCTAGGGTGTACCATAGACTATGAGTGACAGTATTAAGCATTAAATTCCGTAGGTACTTTTCGTTACATCACAATTTTCGTGATATCACTGAATGCAGCTATACACCTTTTCTCTTGCTAAGAACCTTTAAAAATTTTTCAATAATCTATCTTCTCATAAGAAGGAAACATTGCATTGTATAATGAATTATGCATTATAATACGTACTAATTGTCATTAAATGGTCAAAAATATCTTTATACCACTTTTAGAAAGGCAACATTGTAATGAATTGCAATACTCTGAATTCCAAAATTCAGATAATGCACAACTTATATTAATTTCTTTCATTAAATTTTACGTATATTTCCTAATGTTAATTGTTAATAGATTCACTGCCTTCAGTATCAAAAATGTATAGTTAAAAGTAGCGATAATGGCAGTGAAAGACACGAAATTAAATGATTGCAACGTGTCGCTAAAAATTTTAAGTTCCTATGGACGGAAATTTCTTTCCCATTGTAATAGTTACGACAAAATTGCTCGTATAAATCTATAAATAAAAGTTCCAACAAAGAAGTGTAATGTACAACTGCCTCAAACGATTAACATTAAATTCGGTTATTATTTATATAACAGTTCAGTGTGTTTGTTTCACTTCTAACAACTGAGGGTAGTTCTCAACTATATTTAGTAAGATCCCGTCTATATATGCTCGTAATTGTGTATTGACCTCTTGCTGTTCTTTTAAAGCTTGTCTCATCTGTAATTAACAATGTGACGAATAATTTAATCGAATATATTATATTCATAATTTAATACGTACTTCAGATATGCTACAAGGTTCGCCATTATCTCCAGGAATCCGGCCATCCATCTAGAATAATAAAATTCAAATGCATAAGAAATTGTGCAATGCAATGATACATTTACAAGTTACAAATTACTTATACAAAAAAAAAAATTGTGCGACGTACTTGGTCTTGATTCATGCCAGCTAACAATTCTACAGCAAGACTAGGACCCTTTTCAGCGGTATTGTTAGAAGGACTTAACATTAAAAGCTCACGGCCTGCCTGCAGAGCCGCTGCTGCTTGCAATTCGTCCCGTGATTCTTCAAGACCTTACAAAAGAGTATTTTCGTATTAACAATACAATTTATAAATTGTTTAGTATATTCACTGATAATCTTACTTTTATTACGAGCTCGAAGCTGTGCCACTTGTTGCATTAACTCTTCTATTCTTTGCTGATCTTCAAACCTCATCGAGAGTTCTTCTTTAACAGCTTCCAGTTGATAGAGAGCTTCGTTAGCTCGGCTAGTTGCTTGACGTTCACTTTCACGAGCGGTCTCGGCCTCCCTCCTAGCGTCTTCGAGGTCATTTTCCAACCTATTCTTTTCCGTTTTAACTTTTTCCAACTGTTCACGTAACCTTCCTATTTCATCCCTTAGATTGGACCCCTCTAGCTCTATCGCTTGCAGCTTAATGGCATAATTTTCTAACTGTAATTGTCGCTCGCGCTCTAACCGACTCGCCAATTCTCTATGTCTTCGTTGCTCCGCCTAACATAATATTATACTGACAGTTACAATTTTTCATAAGTTAAATAACAATTTTAATACGATAATCGAAATTTACGATATTCATCAACAGATAATAGCTTTAGAAAATGAGAAAAAAATTAACGAAAAATTACCTGTAGCCTTTCTTCAGTCCTAGCTTCGGCATCTTTGGCAGCTTCCTCTAACATTAATATTCTTGCCTGTAGCGTAGCATTTTCCTCTTTCGCCCTGGCGTACCGCTCCTCACCGACCGATTGAGTATCCACTAAAGCATGCATCTGTTCTTGGATCATTTGAACCTAAAGAACATCAAAGTTTCAGTTTTTGCATCGAAACATTAGTTAAAGAATTCGTTTCTTTAACCTTCGCATAGTGTTTAAATAAGTATTATAAATTAGCAAAATAAATATAAAAAAAGACAAGGTGCATTTTCTCGGGAAATTCTATAGTATTATCAAAAGTCAGCAAATTTGGTGTAAAATAAATTCTAATTAAAATTTCATTAGAAATTCATTTAAGTTTCGGGTCAAATATTATTTTTAAACAATCGACAAAGGTAAATATTATTTTTCTTTTTATGAGTAAGAGTTGAAATAAGGATTTGGATACATGCGGAGGATATTTCCTCTACAGACTCTATATAAAAGTACAGAGTATGTATTGGTGAAGGCGTTGACACGATGCTTGTCCCTTTAAAAACCCGCGCACGTGCGCCTTAGCATTCCTTGAGGTTCTACGTAAGCGACGCTCATTCGTAAGGCGGAAGCTTCTATTGTTTTACACCTCCTCTACTCCTACTATTATTCTTAGCTTTATACACGCCAGTTGAAATATATTTATCGTCATATATCCTATAATACACGTGAAATCTAATTTCTAACCGTCCCAGTGTATCTTTAACGTGACCTCTAAAAGTCTATAATTAGCTCGTACCATATACTTAATGAGCACCACTGCTCTCAATAGTGGAATACCAAACATAAATACGCGTTTAACGCAAATATACCTAACTCTAAAACTAAAGAATATATAAATACTTCAGTATTTTTATCAATCGATACATTCTTATCAAATAAACAAAACAGTAAATTCTTGAGAATCAAGAATCAACACACCACTGTACCCCTTTTCTATCTTCACATATTTAAAGTATCTCGTTAATCCTACCGTCGATCAAATAAAACCTCTCTCTCTAGAAACGCTGGAAAGAAAACAACAAAATACGAGCCAAAGGGAAAAGAAGACCTTACGCGATAAAATTATCTTTTTCTCTACCCTCATTACCCACTCCCTCTATTATCGATGAACTTCGCATGCGACACTACGTATTACACATCCCACCAGCAAAAATAACTTTACAAAATTCTAAACTCCATCCGTACCTCTAAAACTAGAAACCAAAAACTCGGATAAAACAAGCAGATAGTTTCGCTTCAGCTAACTGTACATATTTTCGTATTCTAGTCATAGCAACGCATACATATTCATTCGCTCAGTTTCCCCTG
Organism: Calliopsis andreniformis; assembly: GCF_051401765.1. Classification (NCBI taxonomy): domain Eukaryota; kingdom Metazoa; phylum Arthropoda; class Insecta; order Hymenoptera; family Andrenidae; genus Calliopsis; species Calliopsis andreniformis. The sequence goes on from NC_135063.1 coordinate 9,216,082, forward strand.
TCCTCGTCGTTGCCGCGGCGTTTCTTCGTCCGCGTTATCGCGTAGGGATCGTCACGGCTATAGATAACAATCGAAGTCGAGGCATAGTCTTACTTGCTCGGTAAGTCGAGGACCACGACGTCGAGGCAGTCGACTAATGCGAGAGCAGGACGGCTGTCCGACAAATTGAAACTGTCCTTCCCAGAGGTCGTACTCCAGTCCTGCCCCTGGCCCAGGGGATGGCCCCTCCCCGGAAGTCAACCGATTGTCGCGATCGGATCGTTCAACCGCGATGGGGTCTGTTTGGTCATCGTAAATGTTCGAATCCATTCTGATTCGTGATCTGTCACGTCACGCCCGTAGCAGGTAGCCTCGTCATCCTCTTAGGCTAATCCAATACCGAGGATTATTCCGTTAGACCGACGTGCAGGTACGCCGGCCGCTCGTCCATCCTCGTGTCACACTGTCACTCAACCTAACCTCGAAATTTCGTGTCCCCTCGCGGGCCGCGGAACACGATTATAAACAACGTCGGTTCCAAGGTGCTCGAGAGAGGGAGGAGAAAGATAGGGAAAGAGAGTCACAGAATCTAGGAGCACTTCCGTTTCTTCGAGCGTACACTTTGAGTATAATCGGCCGTCTCGATCGCCCACGGCGCGCTGGGAGTAGCCGAGAGGCTATTTGTGCACTCCATACTGCGTATCGACTAACTCTGCTGAATCCACATATATCGAGCGTGTGGGTTATATTGAACGGAGTCTATTGCCACCCCTACGCATGCTTTACGAATCCGGTTGAGCGCGAAACTCGTAGCGAGTGAGAAAAAGTACTTGTATATTCAGTCTTTATGTAATGATTCTCTTAACGTAGCTACTATGCATGAGAAAATGATGGGCTAAAAAGGAAGCTGGAAAAATCCTTTTGTACATGTTCTAATTTTTTTGATAGTATCGTGTAGTATCGGTAATTAAAAGGGATATTTGTTCTTTGTTCGCTATTCTATCAATAAGTGCAATATTCCTAACCTTATTTAGATACTATACGTACTATACATATGATGACGTATTGGACGTTACTGCAAATTTTGAAATAAATACGCTACTAATTAGTATGAGAAATATTCCCACTGTAAAAGTTTCATAATTTTTTTAAACATTCTTGACCACTAGATGGTAGTAATGTCACCATTGAAATATTAGTAAGTATTAAAAACTAAAGAGTAGAGAATGCTAACAATTTTTTATCTCAACATTATAAGACATTTCCTTCGTTATTTAATTACAAGTTTTATTAAGTAGAATTAACTTTCTTCGTCTCCTGAAAAATCATTTTTTTGCAGTTGCGTCATTAACTGAACCAGCGATATGTAGCGGATTAGTAACTTTATTATAGGTATGAAATGTAAAAGATTTACTACGACCTTTCCCTCTGTTGATTCGATATTAGCAAATAAAGTTAGAACATTCATAAAAGAATTTTTCATCTTCTGTCATGATACGGATTTTTATATGCATTTCTCTTATTGCGCAGTATCGAGTCTTTTATGTAAATGGAAACATCATCATATTCCCCATAAAAGAAATATCTTGGTGCGTCTGTTTCGAAAAGTTTTCCTTTTACTTGGTTTAGAATTGAGTTAGAATATGAAACTATGTTGATATGCATAGTATAGAGTATAGACTGTCACGGAAACGTTATCGGGTCAGTCCATGAGTCCAGGCGCAATTGTACTCATTATTTAAACAACGAGTCACATATTGTTCACGTTGTGTGAATCATTTTTATCTTTCTGTTCTTTTTTTAAACGAAACTGTCTTTTCTTTGTCGTTTGAGCGCTTCAATAGAGGTATAACCTGTTGCGTATTACATTTAAAGGAGAAACACAGAGCAGTGTTTCTCCGATAAATGACTCACATTTATGTCATGAGGTATATGCAATATACGATAGGGTCAGCTAAATTCCCAAGAATGGTATACGCCCCCAATCACCTTATAGTGCATAATTTGAGTCAGTAAAGATAGATAGTCGGCGATAAAACTCTTCTATAGCTAAATAAAAAATATTTCGTGCTAAAAAATATAATATATACAAAATAGTACATAATTATGAATATACACATATAAAAATTCAAATTTTCAAATATTGAAATATTCAAATATTCAAATTTTCAAATATTCAAATATTGAAATATTCAAATTTTCAAATATTCAAATATTGAAATATTCAAATTTTCAAATATTCAAATTTCAATGAATATAATTTGAAGGTTGTAATCGACAAAAATGATGCCCAAAAAATACTTAAAATGTATAATAAAAGATAAATAATCTTTTATCAACTTGAATAGTACTATGCAATGCAAACCTGATGAAAACTGCTTCACGTTATGTGCATTTTATTATCCAGTTCCTTGCCATTTCTTATAGAAATTATATCCCAGATAACAGACCACGCCAAAAATGATTAAAAAGTTGAGGAATGGCCAACCACTCCATTCAATGAAACCGCCGGATTTTATTTTACCGCATGTCATTCTTTAGTTTGAATATTAATCTTTTACAACTAATAATTTAGTAATATTTTAAAAATATAATAGTTTTGTCTCTTGAATTTGTGTTACAACTTATTAATTTTGCATTAATTTACACCTGATCGTATTTTTATGTCATGTTTAGTCGCAATTGTTTCTTCGATGAAAGGAAATATAGAGCGTGACCATATTTTTGATAAATTGATAGTATTTTAAATATAATTACTTAAAAAAGTTAACTACTATGGTATAATTATTTTAAATTTCACAATATCTTTTAGGTATCATGTAATATAATTTTTAGTTCATTTTAACCAACAAAGTAAACTCATAAAAAATATTTAATACTGGGCGTGATATTGCACGATACATTAACCTCTTGCAAAAATTGCTAATGAAAACTGTATCGCGATTGCATTTACAATATTTACGTCTACTTAATTTTGATTTAATATTCGAAAGTTTACAATAAATAGACCAGAATTCGATTTAGAAGAAAATAGAACTACTAAACCTTATTAAAAAGTGAAGTTTAACTCGAATACATGAATTTATTAATTTGTTATTCAAATTCTACTTGGATATCTAATTGCATCAGTAAATGAGAAATAATTGTTTGCAGTCATGAATAATTTTTTTATGCTGAACGCCCTCTATACAGAACAATTTCTCTGTAAAATAATAATTTATTAGACTAAAGTTCTTTATCATTTATATTTGTCACTTCACATTTACTCACAAAAAAAAAACATTCAAAAACTAAAATCATATATCACAACAAGAGAGAGAAATATTTTTCATGAAACTTCAAGACCATTTTTCACAGACAGAACCAACGAATCTCCACAGTTTAGACTTTCATCACAAATTTTTTTGCTTAATTTCGAATTCCTCTTCATTAGCGATCGTAACCACATCTGTAATAATAAACACACCGCTCTATAATACTTGCAATTTCGTATGCGTTACACGCAGTATTACGCCTTAATGAAAGGATTACCTTACTATTACACAATTCAATCAATTATTCATAACTATAATAATTCATCGCGCGTGCTACGTAATTAGCGTCTTCCTTTACTTTCTTAACGTTTCCAATTTACAATATATAATGAATGCGTAAACATAGTTCGACTGAGGACCGTGGGACACGCAGTTCTCCTTAATTTTATACGTAAATTCTCATGTGTAATTTGAATATCATGTTTAGTTCTGCGTCTCTTTAGGTGGCAATCGATCGGGTCTTTTCGCCCATGGTTGTGCCCGATATGTCAGTAGCGACATTGACTCTGTCCTCCGAGGAAATTTCAATAATTCCTTCGCGATAGATCTTCCTCTCGCAGCTCGAATTCGCATATTTCGTCGTCGCGGTTCGCCGATCCTCGCATCCATCGCAGAAAACATAATTTCTGTCCTCGGGCGGAGTCGAGTCCGAATATAGGAGAAATTCAGCTGGGTAATTCTGTTTCGCGTCCTTTTTCTTTTTCACGGGCTACAGGTTCAAAAAGACGACCGTTTTTTAGGAGGTGCTGCTCAGGAAGTCGCAAATACGGTTTAAAGGACTCTGTCCCCGCGATTATAGCCCTGGATATGAGAAACGTTTCGGCTCTTTATTCGTTAAGAAATTTTTAATACACGCTCTATCGCGTATAGAATATATCAGTATTAGTCACGTACTATTCGTGTCCCACGAGAAGTCGTTTGCAAGGCATTGTTCTTAACACTTTCCAGGAGACTTCTCATGAGACATGAATAGTAACTGGAGCTGATTGTATCTCTTGCTTGACTGGAGATGGAAAGAAATCGTGGAGGAAATCGATGAATGCTTTATGAAGGTTTAAATTTCTGTGACTGCAACTTTATCCCTGTGACAATTCAAATTTTCAATTTCAAGAAAAATCTTAATACAATGAAAATAATTTCTTTTTGAAGTATTTGTCGAAATTTAATTTAACATATGCAAAAATTAATTAATCCCTTAGTCTTGTAAAGAATTACACCCTCTTAAACCATTTAACATTTTTTCTCCTCAATTTCTCCCACGCTAGGTTCAAGAAACAATATTCTCTGTTCCAATTACATAAATCACCTATATCTTTAACAGACTACAATATAATCTGCTCTTCAAAGAAGTCACGATATAGTACGCGACTACTCTCACTATTTAGCGTCTCTAAAGAAGGTAGCAAGCAATAATTACGCGACAGCCGAAAGCGAAATTTACCTGCGCTGGTTGCGTCAAGTTGGGCAGCCTAGCATGCAATCTTCGTCTGGTATCGCGAGGTAGGGCGCGATAAAAGACTATGCTAATGACGCACAGTATGAGAAGACCTATCAAGACGATGCTGAACCACGACGCGCCACCTTTCGACTCTTGCGTCACGTCGTTGCAGTAGGGTGACGGATAAAAGGCACCAGGGTGATAGGGATGAGCGTAAGGGCTGTAGGGGTTCAAGGGTGGATACGGTGGCGGTGGATAGTAGACGTATGGGGGTGGAGGAGGCTGTGGATGTTGTTGGTGAAACCTGACGCTGTCGGGGTGACTCTCGCTAGAGGCTCCTGAACGCGGTGGAGATCGACAGGGCGAGTTGGAAGAACACATCTACGGTCCTGACGATTTATGGGGATCTTTTTCCTTTACTAGACATTGAACTTCCGAGGCACACCGCCCCGTTTACAGGGGATAACACTTCGTGTCGGGGAACAGTAATTTTGTCTCACAGCGGTCCCATTAAGTTGCACGTCGGTTTAATGTCGATATCAGAATCGATGTATCAACTTCATTGTATTTAATCCCTTGAAGGAGACTGACACATATGTGTGCGTGTCTAGTTTTTCTTAAATCCATGCATAATTGCAGAAAATATAATGGGAACTTTTGGGGATAAATATTCCCTGGGAACTCTATTCAACTCAATCTGAGGAATCATTTTCTTGGAGTATTTTTTAACAGTATAATAAATTTTTGACGTTAGATTTAAAGATACATATCTGTCGTTGTTGTATCTAAATTAATATTCTGATGAAAGAATCATCAGGATTCTAAATCACTTTGTTTTCTATGGCCTAGTTTTTTAATAAAGGAAGAGGTAGATCTATGAGATAGACTAGAAATATTTGATTTACACACGATACTAAGATCTTTAGCAATTACTAGAAATTAAGAATTGGAGAGATTATAATATTCTCCCACAACTGATAACTAATTTATTTCATATTATAACAAAATAGATCTAAAACAAAAATAGATCTATTATAAAAATAGATCTACAAAATAGATCTCGGCTCATACTATGGATTTGCTATAGTATGTAACGTGAGTTCAGGTGACGTGATAATAGTGTTCGCACCATTTGCGCTCGAAGCGGAAATGGACAAAAGAAATGTAAAAAAGAAGGGAAGAGTAAATTCCATGGGTCTGAAGTGTTCCGCTATGTTCCATGCATTCTGTTTTTAATATGTTATGCTTTAAATTACATAGTTCCGGTTTAAGAGCAATTTGGCGTGGTTGTCTAATCACTCGTTTACTATTGTTTTTTTGCTTAATAGATAAACTTTTGTCCATAAAATTTTTTATGTGCAGCTATTTTAAGCTATTTCTTAGATACACAAATAAAAACGATATTTCACATTTCTACTCCTTCCTTTAATAAATTTTTTGTAATCAGTTAAAAAGTTTATGCTCGCGTTAAACAAGTGGAGTATTCTAAGTTTCAGTGTATTAATATTATTCATCATGGTTAGTGGTAGTAAATAAAAAAAACTCACTCTGTGATTGAGAACAATGACGTCGTCCTCGAGAGAGGCATCGCTGTACATATCGTCCGCGGGATCACAGATAGAACCTCTTCCAGAGCTGTTAAAACTGCCACTTCGATAAAGTTGACTGCAAAAGAAGAAAAATTTATTGTTAATGTCTCTGTACACGTATAAGTAAAATACAATTTCTTTTTTGTGGTTTAAATGTTTGTATATATTTCAGTTTAAAATATTCATGAAAGCATAAAAGGAAATAAGATGTGGAAACATGTGAGCCACAGATTCCGGATGCCCACGCTTTAGAAAGTCTGCAATTTTACGTTTCGTGAGAGGTTCAGAGTGAAAAGTATCGGTTGAATAAAGATACCCTACGGTCCCTTTCTACGAAATACGAATTCTTTAGTGATGAGGAGTTACATCCTCCCTATTGTTAACCCATGACGTCACTCTGTGAGTGGTGAGTCAAGATTTTTTCTCAACTTCATCTGAATAATCCTCCAATAAAATAAGGATAATAATAAACAGAGAAAATTCGAATATTAAACATTATATGTGATTCTTCTTTGTACTTCTATATATAGGTACAGACACCTATAATCGGTTTCACTGTCACCTATAATCAAATTCGCGACGTCATCGCGAGTTAAATCGAAAAGAACCGTGTTACATAAGGTTACTTGCGATTAGATTACTTGCAACGTTATTGTTGCAAAGTCAAAAGATTGATGACTCATTCTTACCTTGCTAGTGCATTGGAACTAAGTCTTTTCCTACCGGAACTGAAAAAAGAGAAATTAAATTAGTATGAAAAATTGATTGAGTCACTTTCACGCGGTACGATCAATTGCAATAAAATTGATACGATATTGATACAAAGTCAAGATTACACTTATTTGTAGTTTCAGTTGTTACGTTGAAATTTGAACGAAAGATTTGGGAGAATTTTACAACGTGTTCTCTTTGCTTAGAGCGTAAATATCAAATTGACTGTCAGCCAAATTTCAATTTCTATACGCGAAGAAAATAGACGAAGGCCAAAATTCGTTTTAAAATCGCTGATGGATCCAAGAGGAAACTACAATATAAGTGACTGTAAAAGGAACTTGGATAACAAAGTGGTGCAATTCTTGGCACGAATGTAACGGACGCAGTACGTTTTTTATATTGCAAAAGAGTACACAGAGTGTTACAAATATTACCACAGTATTTTTAAGAATTTCTTTTCTAAAAATACTAAACATGTATATCAATTTTATAACACGTCAATACGCATATTTATTATCTTTGCTTAACTATCATCCAATATTGTCTATACTCGTAATCTTCAGGTTTCAGGTATCTTCAGTGAGTAGACAACCACAGCCAATTGCTTTTAAACCCGAAATACGTAATTTAGATCGTAACATAAAAGCAAAACATACGTCACACTTAAAACCCATGGGAACGCTATACTCTCCTCTTTTTTCTATTTTTTCCCTTTGCCTACTTCCGCTTGAAGCACCAATAATTCTCAACCAATCGGCAATTATCACCACCTTCTCTAACCACTCTCTTGAGGATTACTAATCTACACCAACCACTGCTTGAGGAAACATGTTCATAGTCTAAAAATGTAGACCAATCTAAGTACAGTTAGTTTAACTCTTAAACCTAATTGTCCGTACACGATGAATATTACCCGCTAACTTCTTATGACGTAATCGTCGATACTAGGACGAAACGTATTGTATGCTCTATCTAATATGTTCTTCGCACACTCTGCTCTTAACGACTTCCTTTGCATTGTACATAGGTACAGATAGCGCCGAATAACAACCTCCCAAAGAAGTTTAACGAGTTTCTTGTGGCAAATAGCAAGTGTGTCCCTGTGTGAGTAAGAGGGTGGAGGAGGCGATACCTTTCTTCGGAATTTAAACCAGTTTCTTATCTGCCGCGGTCTATTAACACGACGAGATAGACACAGGCGGTTGTAATTCACGGAGCCGCTTCACAGGAACAATTTTTCGCACGCCAGCTTCGTTATTGTTCCGCGTATTTTGGGACCGACGGAAATTCTCGCGAAGCGAATTAAATTTCGCCTTGCCTACTGTGTTAACATTCTGTTCTTCGTTGATGCTGTTTTTAATCAAGGCTCCCAGATATTATCTTGCTCGTAACATTGAGAAGTGTAGTTAAATTTCGACTTGATGGTTTTTTAAATAAAGTGGTAGCTAACGTGCTAGAATTTTTTTAGAATCATTAAGCCAGAGTGAAGGTTTTTTTATTTAGAGGGTTTATAATTATGGAAATAAAGAAGTGAGAATAAGTGGGTTCAGTGATTTAATTAGTTGTTTATAATTATTGTAAAATATTCTTTTATTAAATAGTCATGAATATGAGTTTTGAAACGAATTTTGTCTTGCTCATTTCGTGAATTAAAAAATTCGAAAATTTGATTGAAACTTACCAGGATGGTGTCCGCCTAAGTGATGTCCTCAATCGGGAATGCCTTACTATCGTAGAATTAGGACTTCTAGGATTCCTATTTGAAACAGAACAACAGAAATATAATTAGTAAATGTTGATAAGCGCGAATTCATTTCAGTCGGCATTATAAAACGCACATATTGTTCCTAAAGTTACAGAAATTGAAATTTGATCTTTCCACGCCATTAAAAATCCACAATCAGTATGAGTAATCCCAACATACGCGAAACGAATGAAAGCAATTTCGAACGGTGCTTAATCAGAATCTGACCATCGAACTCCATACGAGTTTGAAAGTTCTTTCAGTCGATGATGTACACCAGGAAGCAGAGAATGAGTGGTATGGTTTGCAAGAAAATGCGAGAGATTATATTAATAACTCCGGAAAGCACAGATGATAATAACAAGGAGTTAGATTTTGTTTTCTCTTTTCACGTGAAAGTTTTTTCCTGCGCATCAGACCAGTCTAGCGAAGCATTAATCTAATCGTGGGAACAAATCTAGTCGAATGATATTAATGTCTAATGTGAGAAAGATTTGATTACGTCCTGAAATACAAAGTGCCATTGTACAGAGCGAGTCATTAACTAACATCTTAAATAACTTCGGCACGTTTGAAGTTACAAGAAAAAATATATTCAGTCGAAAATCGCATGTCAATTATGTAAATTCTGTATAGGTTTCATATTTGTTAATGTTTTGGAGTGCGTTTCATTTTTATAAACATAAGGAGTCATTAACTTCTAGTAATGTGACCTTAACGTGGTCTTGAACTCTATTTTTATAACAGACTTAAAAAATTCACGTGTACTTGCTCATTATACAATATTCAGTGAGTGTGAACCGTTCAGGCCATTAGAGTATCATGTCATTATAGGTAATTAACGACAAGGTTGAACTAATACTAACCATATACGATTATAAAAGTCAAGGTGACTTTGAAAGCCTAGAAAAAATGCAAGACGTATACGTTCACCTCAAATATTTGATCTATCTGTTTCAGTGAAACAAGTATTTCGAAATGTAGTAGCGCTTGAAGTTCAAAATTATATTGACTCTTTCTGTATACATACTGTGTCTCACAAGATATAAGCACGTTTAATACGACTATGATATACTAAATTCAATATATTAAAATTAGTTCCTAATATACTTACAATAGATAAACTCTACAATTCTAATACTTATTAACTCTTAGACAAGATTAGCCTAATTAGAAATTTATACTCATTGAAAGCGACTCATTGAAAATAACTCATATTACAAAACAATAATACACAATACAAATCAATAATTATCGAAACTCCTTTAGAATTAAACCACCCTTAAAAAACAATATTCACAAAGACATCATAACTAACCTCATCGAGCTTAAAATAGGAAAATATAAAGAAAAAGTAGACAATTCATTACCATAATTATCTCAGACCCGTCTCCCGCGCATATTAGCGACCACAGCCCCCTCTATTAACCACGCCAGCAACTCCGCGATTCAAACTTGAAAGCAATTCGCGCGCAAAATGTCCGCGGTTCTTTCAAACCCCATCGCCGACATCGCGCGAGGTGGTCGAATCGATAAGCTCGGTGCAGGTGCATATAGATGCGCGTGGTCTATAGAAACGAGGCAACGAACTCACCTGAGAGAATTGGTGCCGGTGGGCGAGGGTGCTGAGCTGCTACCACCCGGTGAATCGACGCCGTCATCGGCGTCCCCTTCGACGGAGCCGAACGCCTCGTAGCTCTCCTCTTCGTCGTGTCCTCTGACCGTCTTGACGCTGCACGAGGACTCGCCGGTGGCATCGACGTGCTCGGGACTGGCGGAATAGTGTCCAGAGTCTTGGAGATTCGGGTTGACCAGGTTATGCAGATCGACCGACATAGAAAGCGAGGGCGGACCGCTTTCGCTCCATTCGATCGCGGCTGGGGCACCGTTCACGCGGCTTCCACCCCCGTCCGTCGCGCGATACGATTGGCGGTCATTCGGTAAGATGGCGTCACCATCACGAGCGACGTCACTGTCGGACACGACGACACGCGATGTAGCCACGCTGCTGTTAGCCGGGGAGACATTCACGCCAGGGAAACGGGAGCTTACCATCCTTCGTTATCGGCCAGATTGGGAGCCCGAGCCTGACGCAGAGGCACCGCGAGCAGCCGAGGGACGCCCCGAGAGAGATCACCTCCGGTCCCGCACACCGGTTCGACCGGTCGTCGCTGAAAAACGTCCCGTAATGAGTCAGAGGCTTAGAACCGTTAAAAGGAGCAAGGAAAGACGGGAGGACGAGGAACGTAACGCGATCTCCGTTTCGTCTTTTTAGCATTCTTCGCGCGCACCGACTGCAGAGACCTCTGGGGTTCGGACCACTGCCAATAGAGCACAGGGATGTCTTGGAAACGTCTTAAAGATATCCGGTGAAGTCCTAAAAGTGTCCAAAAGATGTCTTTAAAACGAAGTTACGAACTAGAGTATCTTTGGGACGACTTAAAAGGTATTCATAAGACGCGTTATATCGAAATTACGCCTATAAGACGATCAGACAAGAAGTAGACATCTTCAAGATGTCCAAAAGCATAAGTATTTAAGACGTCTTATGAACGTAAATTTCGGAAATTTTTATGATATACTTGTAGGACATGTTTTTAAGATGTTCAAATAATGTCGTGAGACGTTCAGGTATGTAATGGATATAAAATAGATGTTTTCAAGACGTCGTGTGCTATCTGAGTAAGGACTTGGGCAGAAGTAAAATTTGTGGAAGAAGTTTTGATATTTCTATTCTTCTTCTTATTCAGAAGAATGTCTGAAGCAGTACATTCTTCAATGGCAAAAATTGCCATTCTGCTAATGATACGTGTTTGAAAAAATGCACCAAAATTTAGAATAAATTTCTAGTATTAATTCTGGCAACAAGTTGTAAATTCAGCAAAAATTGTGAATAACTTTAATATCTATATTTCTTCATTAGCATTTTAGGATACAAGAACTTGTGGATTAAATACTTCAGATCTTTTATTTTTATCCATCGCTCGAAACACTGCGTTGCCGCGAATATTCCTTTACTGCTGCCTTCGCGAATTTTTTGCATTAGTTTGGGAATTCCTTCAATTGAACAGTGTACAAAAAAGAGATACTGAAAAAACAGTGAAAAACACAGCAATATCTAGAATAATTATTTTGTACTCAACATTTTGTTACCAAATGATATTGTTCATTGTAGATTTATGTCTCAAACAAGGAAGTAGATTTCATGAACTTCATTTTATTGAACTATTAATATCGCGAAGTTCTGGAGCTATATTCACAGTGATACTACTTAGAGACGCATGCGCAATGGAAATTAGGACCCGAAAAAGGTCAGAACTTCATCCTTATAGAAATTCTCTGAGACTAGGTTTTCACTAGGAAAAAAAGCAGTGCACCCTGTGCGGTATGCGTATTACCTGTCTCTCCTATATGCAATTGTAATGAATATGCAACGTAGTGAGGTTCCAGTTGGAAAAAAGCGTGAGAACCGAGCGCGGGAGTCATGGTACACTGAGTCAGGCATTTAGCAATATGAGAAAACACGAAGGAGCAGGTTTGCTGGGTTCTATTATCATCGCGCGAGGTCGAGAAATATTAAGTTTCCTTCTTGAGATCTAACGATTTTAGAGAATGTTAATTGTGAAAGGAGACGAAAAAATGGAGAGCTCAGTGTAGGTTGAATCCTTCGCGCTGATGGGAGAAATGTATGTCACATACTACAGTGATATAGACCTGCGCATGCATGTACGTACGGTAATACAGTAGAATGACTGATCGAGGACAGTAAAACAAGATGTAATCAGGAATTACGATACAGGCAATGAGTCATCCGTGCCGAGGATTTTCAAAATACGGGGACTGTCGTTGAACGTGCAATGTGCTTTTATAGCAGTTTCTCTTAAGATAAAACGAAAAACCATGATGCCTGGAAAATGTCTTAATGTTGTATTAAATTAGACGGATCATAAGAACTTATAAAATGATCTTAAATATAGCTTAAAATTTCTAGGAATAAAATAATCGACTAAAGAATCAGGAAAAGGAATATTTATATTTATAATCAAGTTGTGAAATAAACGCGCTAGAAAGACGGTCGAAATCTTTTCCTCTTTAAATAGCATCCTCCTACTCATCATTTTTTATTTTTGGAAACCTGTTACAATCTATAATATTATATTTCAAAGTCACGTAATCAGATTCTATAATAAACGTATATCTCATTCATGGAAAAAATCTACCACTTTCACACTTGTTATAATACCATTATCAATCGACATTATCGATAACTGTACAGACACGACACGCGTAATTTATCGCGCGTCATGAAACATGCGTTACTTCTACTAGACAATATAACTGACATAGTGCCATATTTAGCAGCTCTACATAACCTACAAACGTTTTCTACCATTTGTCAATGTTCTCGTGGATAACTAAAATTTATGACACCCTACGCTACGATCAGTTTCAATAGAATCGTGTACCTAACATTCTAACCAAAGGATAATTACATAATTTTATTATTCCAAATGCATTCAGAAGACGATGCTAACAACTTCCTGTTGCACAGTAGGAAACCATAAATCTGTAGTTGTAAGGCAAAACGACCATTTCCAAAGAATTCGAGTCAAGGTCTTAATCAAGACGATGACAGAATACACAATTCGTATTTTCAGAAAAAAGGAAGGATATTAAAAGAATGTTCCTACTTAAAAATAAGGATTCAAGAAGACGCTTGCGTCAAGACTTGTCTCGAACACCGCCCATAAGTTGCAAGAGCTATAAACTTTAAATGCTAATATCTCGAAAACAATAACATGTGGCTTAGGTAATTTTGTCTTACAACCACAGAAATACGATCGTAGAGTCGTCTCTGCTTTAATGAAACTTCCAACCGCGCTCGTTTCTCATTCCTTTTCCCATGTCGGTATGTAAATGAATAGAGGACACTCTGTGTTTGAATACAAAGATGTTTATTAGAATTATTATGACTAGTTACGAGAGTTATCCACGGAGGATAGCTAGCGTTTCGGTTTCCAGGTACTTGTCACTCGGAACGGAATGCGTAGATGCGTTTCGAATCGCCGGCAGATTCCAGCACGCTATTTAGAGCAAGCCCGAAAGTGTAGACGAGGACTATATATTTAACGCTCAAGAAGCGTCTAACACTTTAACCTTAATTATGATGACACGGGGGGTACGTTAACGTTCATCGTTACGGTGCGTAACGAGAGTAACGAGATCTTGCGAATTTCTTTTATCCGGAAATAACTGTCTTCGACGCGTTATAGTGCCGGTAATAGTTTCTTTACAATACATTGCACATACATAGAATGCGAGGGAACGAAGACTAACATAAATATCACATCTTCTTATTCGCTATATAGTTACTTCAAACACGGTTCAATATCATGCGATATTCCATTTTCCACGAGTGGAGAAATAGCATTTTTCACAGCTCTATAGATTGAAGAGTCTTCTAGTCCAGAACTTCAAACAAATCAATATTTCTTCTTCTTGATAGTCCTAATCATAGCCATATCCATATTTAACATAAATATTCCTCATTTCTCATTCTTGAATCCGAAATTAAGAAAAATTAAGAATTCCACAAATGTTCTTCCGCTGTCTCCTCCGATATACCACAACCTTATTGCACATTTTAAGTTAGACAAATTCGTACGATTTCTTAAAATGTACGTAAATAAGCAAACTTTATGAAAGCTTTCTCTAATAGTGTGCAGGAAATAAAGTTCTAGATATCACCATTGTTCGACGGTCTAGATTGGAAGACCTTCTTAATAGTACATTCCCTAAAATCAAAGCTCAAGAGTACAGAATAGTGTCTATTAATCATTCGACGCGATCTCCGCGACATTTACGAGGTAAGCGTTTCGGCAAGGAAGACCGAGACGTTCCTTGCATCGCTGGCCGAACGTTGACTCACCTTGAACCGAATGGATAGGTAATCCTGAAGAAATGCAACTAAACTATGCCCGTCGCTGCATGGGAATTCTCCTCGCGGGGTCACGATCGAGTGAACAGGTCAATTACGAACGTTCGAGCCGTGGAGCGTGCAAAGTGTGAAGAGTAAAAAAAAAGAACCCGAGGCAGATGCACCTTTCTAGCTGTCACCCGACGTAAACACCTGTGCACACAGAGCTAAGCAGCGACGCGACGCACGGGAAATCGTTCACGACAAAAGCGTCTGCCCTGTGCCCTGGAACAGGTACACGATCGCGGGAACACAACGACCGAGCCAATGGTGTCGAATCTGAGAGAACGGATGCATAGGCAACGCACGACCGTGCTGTGGCAATCGCGAGCGAACTAAACGAAAGCACAACCGAATCGTAACGCGAAAACGAACGAAACGATCAGCCGAGAGGAGCCATCGCAGGTACGCATGCGCGGCGAGAGAGGAATGTTCGTGAATACACGATACGTTTACTACACTCACGAACGACCACAGTTGAACATCACGGTCGTACCCGCAGGTACGAGAAAGCACCAGTGTCTCTCAATTTACGGAGCATTGACTCGTCTCGAGTCGATCACTATTTAAGGGTTTTCGTGCACTCTAGCTAGCTATTTATCGACCGATCTCTGGTTGATCGAATCTTCAAGCCATTCGCCTCGAGATCTAATTGAAATACAAAGGAACGCGTGTGATACGGAGAATGATCGCTGATTTCTGTTATTCAGTTCCGAAATACGTGCTATATCTTTGTTAAAAATATTCATATTTCTTTGTCTGTTTACGAGGAGGTAGTGTTCTCGGAACTTTTCTTGTAAACCTCTTTGTAAACCAGCTCTTGCATTTGCATCCTGAGCAGCATTCTTCTGTCGGCGGGCAACGTTCTTATATGGGGCAAGAGACTCATAAGGAAATAGTAATTATCATCGAAACGGTTGCCTTCCAAGGGATCTACCGTGAGACCAATGCCAGTGTCATTGTCGCCCATTAATACTTGTTCGGGTGAAATGTTTTGCAGCATCATTTCATTGTCGTTGAGATTATCGGAGACGCTCTGGAACTCGAGATTGTCGAAATTCTCCTCAGGTTCCTGTTTCACGTCTATGTGATTGACACTGTCGATCTTCAATCCATTGTCGTTATTTATCGACAGTAGATGACTTGGTATTGTTCCTCGGTCATCCGCGTTTCGAATTGTTACCGACGAGCCATTTGCCAGCAGTGCCCCGTCGCCCTCACCCTCGCTGGGTATTCTGTCATCGTCTTGACAAGAGTTACTCCGCTCCCATATCGGAGGACGGGGTAACATTTGTTCTTTCAAAAATTGCAAACTCTTGAAATGTATCCATACTGGCCTGTTTCGATGGAATTTACTTTTCCGATAAACTTGATCCTTTTTCAGCTCTGCCCGAAAAGTATCTCGCAAACCTTTCCACTTTGCTTTTAATACTGGTTCTGGAAAAGAAGAAAAATAATAATTTCTATCTTTTGTTTGTATTCTCATTTCTGAAATTATTCTTCATACTTTCAAGAAAGGAAGTAATTTTTGTTTCTGACAAACTCATCGGCGCATTAATTAATTTTAAAAGCGTATTGTCTCTTATTTGAATACCATGGAAGTACAATTTGTGTAATAGATGTTGGAGGGGACTGTGGTAATTCATAGATGCGATAACCGAAATTTATTGATAGTGCTCACGCGCATGCGTTTTCACCAAGCTAGCTCGTACTTGTAATTTAAATTTGTCTATGGTGTATCAGTGGAAATAGTATCAAATTGTAAGTTACTGATAGTTTGGGGGATAAAAACTTGCATGACTAGGGCATTCTTACATTAAATTAAGTATGTAAACTATTTTAGCATATGTAACACTAAGAAACATGACACGTTAGAAAAGTGAGGTTAACTAGATCGCTATTCGTATGCGCGAGTATGGTGCAAAATATCGTACTTCTGCGAGATAAACAATACTTAAATCTTTACAAAGAGTACACATAGTTTCTACATAATACTTAAGAAAGAAGACATAAAAATATGTGATAATAATAAAACAATTCTTTTCGCGTATTATACATCATAATAAAATATAAATTATAGAACCTGTGTAACAATGATATGTACTTTTCAAATTAATAATACAATAGAACATTAAAGTAACGATGACAACATTGACAATCTATTCTTAAGGCGATTAAAAAATCAAGAACGAGATAAGCAATCTTGATGGTGTAATAAATTGCGAAAATGCGCGCGCGAACGATATGCATATATGACAAACGTTTCCATCAATGCACCTACTAGGCAACTTGAATATCGATGCAATCTCCATCCAAACGCGGTTCGTCACTTCGCGATTATGATAAGAGATATGCCTCTGATTCCAAAGCGCTGGTCGCTTATAAACTTCGGCGATTAGCCGATTCGCGTCCATCTTCACTTCGTCCCTCATTGTTACCGCTCGAACGAAAGAGTAATTTTTTATGTTTGGTAATTAAAACGGGACAAAACAACACGATATTAGCTTGTCAATCCGATGAGAACAAAGTACGGGCGAATACTAGCGCTGGGATAGCGATTAGCGCGCAGGACGCTGTCGGGTAACGATCGATTCGCAACGCGTTTCGCCCTCATCTTGCCCTTGCTAGCGCGAGCAACTTCATCTATCGTTTCTTTACATGCAAAGAGGAACACGCTACCTGTACATTGATTCCACATAAATGATGGAATTCGTAGACTTTTCTCAATGAATTTATTCTTCGCTACTCGCTTCATCATTTTCGAATGGTTAATTTTCGTATTCTTTATTTTTCATTCTTTTGTACTATAAAAACATTGTTTACTGCTTCTGATGATAATACAGGCGGAGGTTCTTATGCAAATTACTGTATTACAGTCAAGGGTATTTATTGCAAAATTAAATTAAGGTATATATCTAGATGGTTATAGGATGATGTAAGTTGAACGAGTAAAAAATTATGTAAAACTATTGTTGTAACTCCGATATTAATCTCTATTTTTTTTAAATATATTCCTGTACATATAAAAAGTTCTTATATAGATATAATATATGTAACATTTATGTGAAAAAAAATATATTTCAGATGTTGAATAACATGGAAAACTGTGAATTAATAGCGCAAGGAGCCGAAGCGCGCGTGTATAAAAGTATTTATTTAGGAAAACCGACATTAATCAAAGAAAGATTTGAAAAGAAATATAGGCATGTGGATCTAGATACTCGTTTGACGAAAGATCGAATAAAAGCTGAATGTCGCGCGATGGTACGCGCTAAAGCCGCAGGTAAAAAATGTTTGATACCGTGGCATGGTTCTTTTTTAACGAAATGTGCTTAAATTTATATATTTTTTAAGGAGTAGTAACGCCAGCAATATACTTGGTACATTTAGAAAGACGATGTATTTATATGGAATATATAGAAAACGCAATAGTACTAAAAGATTTTATAGATCAAAATATTTCGAGCGGTTCAAACGTTGAGCGATTAATAAATTTTATAGCTCAAGGATTAGGCACCCTTATTGCCAGATTACATTCCAAGAATATAATTCATGGAGATTTAACTACCTCAAATGTGCTTTTGAGAAACGTTGATGAGAAACTGGATACAAATAAATGCGATGGTACCCTATCAAACTAATTCGGTTGTTATTACAATTCAGACTTAATAATGGTTTTAATTGTTTCCATTTTTTTTAGATGTAAGCAATTTTATTATGATAGACTTTGGATTAGCTCGGTTAGAGTCGAGCGTAGAAGATAAGGCAGTCGATTTGTACGTTCTGGAGCGATCGTTATTGAGCGCGCATTCGGAATTACCTCAGCTATTTTCAGGAATATTTAACACGTACCAAAAATGTTATACAAACAAAAATCAATGTAAAGAAATTGTATCTAAATATAAAGAAGTACAAGCACGAGGGCGGAAACGATTAATGATTGGATGATTTCGATGTACTTGTAAATATATTAAATGCGTACTTATTAACATATTTTTGATCATTCATACACATAAATTTGTTTAAATAAACACTTGAACAGCATTATTTGATATATTATTAACTGCTATTGTTCCTCTTACTTTTATTACTAATATTTAAATACCAATCATTTCATGCATGTGATATATACTTTTTAAATACCTTTAATTGCATAATACAAACTTTTTAAATGCATTTATACTGTTCTAATAAAATGTAAAAATTATGGAAGTATAGTATGTACAAAATTATAATCACAGTTACAATCTATTTTTCTATGTAATTGCATTGTGCCTGTTAAAGTGTTGATTGAAATTACTCGTTTGTGATTAAATATTTTAATAATAGGCAGAAATATTAACTATAAAACTTCTATCAATAATGAGTAACATTTCAGAGTTGATCATTATTGAGCAATTTTGTTATTTAAGATGTTTATTTATATTAATTTATATTAATTATATATTTATGTATATAAATAATTTGTTTTGGCATATGCAATATGCACCTTTTTACATTAACTCATGTTTTTAGCAAGATAATTGTACATATACAATAGAAATATTTGACCTTAAGGTACTCCACAAATAATATTTAAAAATTATTTTTAGCATCATACGATTGATCACTGAATTACAATGTATAATTTTTAATGATGAATAATGTTTTCAATAAAAGAGTTAACAACGCAAATTGTATTTATGTGTGAAGCACTTGATCTTTGAAATGTATTGAATGTACTTTTATTCTTTTATCAGTCAAGTTGTTACTGATGTATAACAAAGACAATCAGTCAAAATGTAATCCTGTATATATAATAATCCAGGTAACCTGTAAATATGAATACATTACAAAAATTGCGACAAATAGAATGTTTCAATATAATGTTTTCCAAAATAATTGATATTACCAAAAACCCAGCAAACGATGTCATAAAACCTTCCTTAGTTAATTCCCACACACCACCAAATTCTTCTTCGTCAATTTGTTGAAAATTGCTAAAGTATAGGTACGTAACACCTGCATTGACTAATACAAATCTGGAATAAACGTAAATCTCTAATTTAGCGATATAACTAGAATATTTAATTACAAATAAAATTGTATAGCGTGCAACATATGTCGAGAAAACAGTATTCTTGTGACTTACAGTAACAAAGCTATAAAACCTTTTAGAGGTATAAGGCCCCATCCTATACCAACTATGATTCCGATTGCTTGTCTAGCCCAATATATAACATCGAGGAATTCCTCCTATAATAATAAGTAAATAAGTAACCAATAATTTTAAGGAATGTATAAATTTGTATTAAAGTGTGGTTATGTTTACTTTATCCGGCCATTCGGAATTTGCTGTTATCGCACGTGTCCAAACACTTGATTCACATTTACTACCGTTCCCGATCTTTTCTGATTTTGAACGCGACATTTCTGCGCCTCCTCAACTTAACAGCATGAATTGCACGATAAAATTCATTAACATCTCCTAGATAAAATGCACCTTGCACACCTCATACCCTACAGTAGTCTTTCGTTGCTATATCTCTTCCCAACTCTTAAATTATGGAAATGTGCCAGATTCCATACAATTTTTCACGCACGCGCACCAATCGTCGCTAGACTCGACTGTCAAACTTTTTTAAAATTTATTTCAAACAACGTTGTGCATTTATATTTGAATATCTTTTAATATTTTATACTCATTGTAAAAATAGGTATGTGAAAATATGAATTTTATGATACTATTTACTTTTTATAATAGTTTGCACTTTATGAATTGTAATTTAAAAATGAAATTATAAATACAACTAAAATTTAAATATTTGTTTTTTTTGTAAACGTATTTTCATTCTGTAACAATAATAATATCAAATTTTATCATTAAGATTATGTGAAATTTTTCATTTATGAAATATTAATCTAATATTCAATTCAACTGTAAAAATCATTGAAATCTATACAAATGTTAATGCATATATTGGAAATAATTATCAATGTTATTATATAATAGGAGTCTTTATTTACTAGCGATTTATATTGCATGATTAATGAAATCACGTATCGAAATCTGCTGCAAATACTGATTCAAGTCTATATTCATATACATATGTTGAATAATATAGTAGATGATATAATTAGATTATAGCAGATTTTGAGACGTGTGCAATTATACAACATGTGTATACATAAATGTAAATACAGGAATGCATTGGAGAAAGTTAGAATACATACATATATAAATATTATACCATGCACTCATTGGTACATGCATACTGCAGACACATTCGGTATATTTACATACTAAAATATCATGTATTACAGGTGATTTTTTTTATCGTATAGAGCTATAATTAATCGAAATATTAAGTAGAATAACAGAACTTAAACGTGTAATACATACTACTTACTTGCAAAGAAAAATAATACATGTTTCAAGTGGATATTTTAAGAAATCATTGTAGAATATATATTTGGCACAATAGATTAAATGATAATATTTTTGGTAAATATAATATAAGTTTATCTGCATCTCTATACTGTAAAAAACCACCTGCAACAGAGTATGTATACAGATTATCAACTGTATGCACTTATGTAAATGTACAAGTACATAGATGTTTACAAGTACTATTTTACCATTGGAATAATTTAATTTTTATATGTTTCTTTTAAACATACAATTGTTAAGTAACTTCATGATTAGCTACCTATTGTGATACTGATTTGTTTGTATTATATTCAAAGTTTTAGTCAATTTAGTAGAGCATGTTATTTGACACAAACTTTACTAATTCAATTTGTAATTAAACAGGATTCATATCACTGGTTGTTTAATGAAAAATACATATGAACAGCTAATTATTGGACCTTATATTCAATCTACATGACAGTTATGAATATAGGTACAAAGATTAATAAACAAATTGGACATAATTCAGATTTGATGAAGTAACAGAATAATTTTATCTAAATTCTTTAATTGTATTAAGGAAAGAATGTTTTCAGTGCAATATGTAATATCATTATAGAGCACATGTTTCTAAACATTTGTATATAAAATTTGTATATATTCTGCTAATTATGATTATTGATACAAATTGAAAATCGAATAGGTGTTCAAATATTTATTTAACTATGTAAACTGTAATTGTAATTACGTTTAATTTATCTATGTGTAACTTTTTATACATGTGTATGTACAGAAGTTCTTTACTATCAAAAAACTAGTTCTCAATGTACTTGTATAAGTTGTAATACACATATATATTTTGCAACATGTTTTTATATAATACAAAAAAAACCATTTATAAAAAAGCTGCTCCCTTTGAAAAAGGACGCGAGTAGCAGAAAGACTTTATTAAATTATTTTTAATTATGGTATATCTTTAACAAGGTACAAAATAGTAAATATAACTTACAAATGTTGCAAAGAAATTTTTGAAATACAAGTGCCAATCTCTTCGTCTACTTATTTTACCTAAAAGTTTTACACATATTGACATTATTCTATATATGGTATAATGCTTATATATATATATATATATATATTTATTAAACTCATATAAATTAGCGATTTCGTTTATTGATTGTATTACCTCTGCTATAAAATTTTATTTAAATTTTTCCCTATTGTATACAAAACAAAGACATTTGTTAATTTATGTATAACGTTATATGGCACACTGCATACACTTTATGATTCTTAGAGTTTGGTTTTGTGCATTCTTCAATTCCAATTGTAAATGTTGTTACTCCAGAAGTGAATTTAAAAGAAAGTAATTATAAGAAGACATAATTTAATAGAACTGAATAAAAACAAATATAAAGAATTAAGAACAATAACAAAAAGAGTTTAAATAAAACTTTGCAGTATTTGATAATCACAGGCCTATACTAATTAGGTTTCATAAAAAATAGATCAAAATAAGTATCATAACATTAACAAAAATTAATTTCGGAAGACATTCCAAGTTTATTTAAATAATTTGAATAAACTTTGTTTGCATTGAAACAAGTATAGATAGTGCTGTTCCTTTATAATGGAACAGCGGTCATATATCATAAAATAATTAAAATCATGTCGTTCCTAGTCTATTGTAGGCAGTCTATTACTGTAAATGTATAGATAAACAATATATAAATATTTAAATTTTAAAACAAACAATAACATAATTTGATATTTGAATAATATCATCGCAAATATCAAACAGACCTTTCTCTAAGAATCTGAAGGAATGTAAAAGCATAAAATATATTTTTTATGGAAGTTAAATGTCTTAATTTATAGTCATAAAATGATTTTAGTATATTAAATACAGATACTTACTGTTAAATTAAGATAAACTGTATTAGAAATACGATTTTATAAAAAACTATAATAAGGGTTTTAATGCCACCTTAACGATAGATTAATACTTTCTATAGAGACTTCCAATACCCTGTCTCTAATGTTATGTTAGTACTTGCCCTGTTCTTGACTTCGTATGGCACAAGTACAAATGTGTCGCTTTGTATATCTTTGTGCCCAATATAAAATATTCTGACAAAAGATGTTTCGATGAATAGAACAATCAATGACATTGACTTTTAAATAACTATTGCGTTAAGTCGCAGTCAAACGTCAACTACATCGTTATTATAGTTAAAATTTGAATCACGTAAAAATGAAGTACGTCGAAGTTTATAATTCGTACGATTTTCTTCAACCGTTTTCACCGCTTCCGTTTCCTAAAATGGAATAGATCATTACAAATACTTGATTATATTTCAAATGTATTATGTATAATATACAATTCACTTTTAAACAGTTTCTTGTGTGTTATTTTAAAAACAGGTCAATTGTATTGAACAAAACAGAAAGTATTATTAGCTAAATAGCAGTTTTAAGCGCAAAAAAAAGTTAAGCTCTTACGAAAAATCCTACAAAAATTAAATCTTATATGCTGCCATCTTTTCGACTTTTTATTAGAAAATGAAAAAAAAAGTTAAATAAAGTACCTTGACATCTGGTTGGTTGATAGAACGTTGAAGCACCGACCTCCATGCTGCAGGTGCGGTATGCTCTAAAATAATATGTACAGCGAAAGGCTCCTTAATTTAAGGATACAACATGCATATTTGCGAATTAGAAAAGAATTGATACTTAATTAAAAATGATGCGTGAATTGAGTAGTGTATACAGGTTACTATGTACATTGAGCATGCCACGATACAAAAATATATACATATAGCTTACCATTTTCTTTTCTCTCCGTTTTACCCTTGCTCAAGCTAGCTGCTAATTCCCTAACAGACCTTTTCTCTACACTTGTATTGCTTAAAGAACTAGCAGTACTACTTGCTGATAACGTTGGTGGCAACGAAGCAGGCCCGCTTACGCCACTATCTGTTGATTCATCAAGAGCATCACCAGAATCAGGTGTATTCCCTGCTGAAGTATTTGGACTAGAACCATCGCTTAATAAATTAAATTCGCCTATAAATTAAACAAAATATCGCATAAAAGAGCTGCAACAATACAGTATGCATTATCGTATAACATATAATATGCAGTAATAGCATAAACTAACAAATTTGTTACGTATTGATTGTTTTTTTTTACTATAACGTATTTTCTTAAAGGCCTATAACTAGTGCAAGTGATACATAAATTAAACTAAATAAATTTCACTAAATCTCAACAAACATACCAGATTTTCTATCAGTAGCCATACTCCAAGGTCTTGGTTTTGGAGCTGTCGCTGGTGGAGTTAGTTTAGTTTTTGAAAGAGCACCATTACTTTTTCCTTCGTTACTAGAACCATTTCCTTTATTCAAAGGTTTTAATACTGGAGACTTCGATGTTTCCGAATTACTTTTCATATTACCACCATTTGTCGGGCTTCGAAGATCAAAGCCTGTTGACCTTAGTTTAAGGGAAGGCAAAGGCTGGCTTGTGGACTTATCCACTTCCACAGATTTCTTCGTTAAGCTTTTCCTGTTTTCGTAATCTTTAGGAACAGACGTTGCAAGCGGTACGTCCCTATCTGAAGAATTTGCAGCGGTTGTTAATTGTAACATTTTACCGTTTTCATCTGAATCCCGTAAACTACGTGAACTTAAACCAGATCCAGTGATTGGTAATGTACTACGTTTAGAGGTGTCAGCAGAATTACCAACAGTACTATTACTACTTGTGTCTTTATTACTATCCGATTTTGCAACAATTCTTTCGTGAATCTGAGCACTGTCAGTCGTGTTCCGTCGAGCTAATGGGGATGTAGTTAATGGTGAATCACCTTGAGATCTCCTACCGACGAGAGGAGAAAACTTTTCCAAATTATCACTAGACCGTGATCGTGGCGCAGGTTCAAGAAGTGTCTTTAGCATTGGAGAACTGCAGCCAGGTTTCTTATCTGAATCGGGTGGAATACTTTTGTGACTGGCAAGAGATAGGTTTGGGCTACCGTCGGTTGGAAAAGTATGCAAAGAGCTATAATTTATATAGAAAAAAAGAGAAGTATAGATGCACGTAATTTATATTGTAATGTTATTAGTCAAAGTTGTAAACTTATTACCTATCATCACTTGTTGGAGATATAAGAGGAGTTGTCGGTGTTGTTGGTCGGAAAAATACATCGAGGCCTTCTCCCAGGGCAAGACCATCTACCGGTTGATCGGGTCTCAGCATTGGTCTCGTAGGTGCCCTAGTCTTTGTTCTACGAGGTCTAGATTTGACTAGATGTTGCAACTGTTGACCTACAGTATTAGGCAATTCAGACACGGAGTCTAATGACTCTGTTAAAGAATGTTCTGTTTCTGAAATAGCTGATGAAATACATTCATTAATAAAATAAATTATAAATATGTCAAACATATGCATGAATAAGTTACTAACCTTCTGCTTGACTTTTCGGTAATGATGGCAGTAAATCTGGAATGTCATCAGCAGAAAGTCCTTCAACAGAATCAACTACAGATTTAGGTCTCAATTTTCTTCCATGTAAACTTTTTCGTTTATTTGATAAATGTGGCGTAGCCTAGGTAAGAAGATAATTTTTAGTATTGATAATTATGATAATTTTATCATTATATATTATAATAATATAAAAAACTAAATACAATTTTTTTCTTAAATACACACATATTTAACTGTACTTACAAGATTTAAATAATCCAATTTCTAGACAGACATGAAAGTGTTACATCATAATTACTAAAATAATTATTATAACATAGATGTTAAGCTTACATACAAAGATATATTTACTTACCATTGGAGATTGATCAGTAGAACATGGGCCAATAGAATTTACTAATGAGTAAGTTTCTTGTGGACCGTCATCTTCTGAAGCAAGACTGGCTCTACCAAGGGGTAATGCTGAAGATACACCTACTGAACTTGTAACACCTATAACGCTTCCACTACTCATCGAACCTGCACTAGGTCTTAATACATCTGGCGTACTACTTCTTGTCCTACTGTCACAATCACCAATCTGAAAATATTCAAGTAGTAATTAAAAAACTGTTATGAAACTTACGATTTTTCTGCATATATTTCTATTGTACATACCAAATTTTTGTAACTTCTTGATAATGATTCAATTACTTCATCTGTTATCCTATCAGATACATGTGCAGCAACGGCTAGATTTAATTCGCTAAAAATAGGTTTAAATTATTACACAAACATATGTAGGTAATATACACTTTTTCCTTGAATAATAATTAAATTTATAAGTATAAGCTATGTATTAATAAATATTAATTCATACTTGACTCTATTAACTATGTCTGCTCCGGCTTGTTCTGTAATCGTGGCATGTATAAACTCGCTACTAATTTGATTCTTTTCTTTACAACTGTTGCGTAAATCGTCTTCCACGGCAATTGATTCGCTTTCATCTCCTCTGATGACAGTTTGCGCAAGTATAGTAGGACACTGTTCGTTCGCACATCTTATCATAGCATCTAAAGAGTCCTGTATTTAAGTAAAAATATTTTGGATTTATTATTATATAATAAGTAATGATATTAAATGATCTAATATAAAATATGTACCTGTAAATACATGGTTACAACTTTATGAAGTTCATTCGCCATGTCATGTAATTTTAATTCGATTGGATTATTTTCATCACGCCGTTGAAGAACTTCGTGCAATCTAGGTAAAAGCTGAAAAGGTACTTTTGTAATTTCATATTCAATGTCCATTCACACTTTTATCATTTAGTTTCTTATACCTGCTTCGAATTATCTGCATCTTGTATGAGACCAGTTGCGAAATTAATATCATTGTTAGCATCACAGCTTTCTGCAGCAATAGCCTTAATAGTATCTTGAGTCTGTACAACAAGTCTATCAACCATCTGTTGTGTAGAGCTTAATAAAAATCCTTGTTGCAGTCTAAAAGCTTGTCCATGACTATATTTGCAAGGTGTAACATTTCTTTGTAGTAAATCTTGTATCCTTTTTGCTAATTGTTCAGTTTTTTCAGCAGAAGTTTTCATACATGGTTGCAAATCGTAAATTGGAAATGGCATGTGTCTTACGCTACAATTTCTATAACAAAATGTTACATATTAGAAAATATTAACATACTCTACAGTACTATACAAGATGAACATACTTTTCTAAAGCATGAACAATATCTGCATATCCTTGGAGGGTAATGTTATTTTTATCATAAATAATGGTCTTCAAATGATTATTGATTTGCAATGCTTTCGCCAATAATCTTGCACCGGGATCTCCAATCTGATTACCACTAATATCTAAAGTATGAAGACACGTATTACTACCAAGAGCATTGATAAGGTTGTAAAGGTCAGATTTCAGTCGCGAATCTGGTAAATGTAATGCTTGCAAAACACAATCATCTTCTTGAAGCATTTGTACAAGGGCATCCATTACAACAGCAATATGTTTGCTTTTCATACTAATGGTGTTACGACCCATGTATAACTGTTTTATTGATTTATTTTTCCCTACAGCGGTTACCACTTGCGCTAGATCGACATCCATATCTACAAAAAATAAAGTAAACATAAGATTTAGGAATTTCATAGAACTAACATTTCTGTTTCTGTTCTAGGGCATACGTACTGCTATCTGAAATATCCAAAGATGCTATGCAACGTACACCATGTATACATGACTCCAATATATGAGCACCCATGGAACCTAAATTGTTTCCACTCATGTCAAGTTCCAAACCAACTGTACTTTCGTTGCATGCCAAGCCAAGTAATAAGTGCTTTAATGCTTCTAGTGGTAATTTGCAGGACGATATATTTAAGTACTTTAATGAAAGTGTAGCTGTAAAAAACTGTTTAAAGCTGGGAGGTATTTCTTTGGTTTTCTTGCTTGAAAAAGAATTGCGAGCGACGTTTAAATGGACTAGATTAGTTGCACAACCCCGTAGTAAAGCACCAAATAGCTAAATAGAATAAATCAAAAATTAGAAGTTCTTATTCATCATATTAGAACACTATACATATGATATTTCGTAAAATACTTACACATTCTAATGTAGTCTCTGTACCACTTAGATCTAAATGAGTTAGGCTATTTGGTTGTGCCAAGAAATTGCACAAATTCTGCAATTGAATAATAATTACATTATGTACAATCATTGAACATTAATACTTTAAATTTCGTATTTTTGTATAAAAAAATTTACATTTATGTCATCTTTTAGGGAATTTCCTGAAAGATTTAAATACTGCAAACTAGTTGGCATGCTTCTATTTAGACTTAACGCATGTGCAATTTGACTTATTCCTTTTCCTGTTAATCCACAATGTGCCAAATTTAATTTTTGTAAACCTTTAGGTAATTTGCCAATAGGTCCACTTAAATGTGCACCACCTTAAAAAGTGATATAAATAATACTATTAATTACAACACTTATTTCTTGTCTCCAGTCACCTAAGTAATAATTGATATGCATATTAAATTAAGCATAATACACAACATTATTTACAGTGGTTAAATATATAGTATGTCCTAAATTAAATAAAAAATAACAGTAGATTTTTAAATAAGAAGCTTAAATATAAAAAAATACAAAATAAACTAAATAAAAAAATTAATAATAGTCAATGGAAACGATAATGGTTATTTGCACACCTTGCATTAACTTGGCAATAATCCCACACAAGCTAGAGGCTCCTACAAAAATATAAAAAAAAAATTGTACAGAGATGCAGTGGTCCTAAATTTGCCAAATAAAAAATTAAAAATAATAGACGGATCTACTAAGAAGAAGCATAAATATAAAATACAAATTTTATGACGGACAACACTTGCCTTTATCTTCAATAGTATTGTAAGACAGATCAATAGTTTGCAACATTGTATTAGCATTCGAAATTAGAGCTAATGATAATTTGTGCGCAAAATCCCTAAAAACAAACTTTTCAATTTCTTTATGCTCAAATTATTATCATAGTATTTATGAATTTTTTTTATTTTTACCACTTGATTCCAAGATTGTCTAAATAAAGTTCTTGAATAGATAGAGATCTGCGCATAACGTGTAATAATCTTTCCAGTGGTTCATGACTTAATTTAAGGTGAGATGCTCTCAGTTTTGTAAACCAAGTATTATATTCCAAGGCAGAAATAATTGGCACCAAATCTTTTTGATCTAAGTGATCAAAGTCTCTTAAATTTAATTCCCTTGTGTCATGAGAGAGGTATATTGTATCAACATCCTACAAAATGATACTTTCATTAAATAAAATTTCAGTTACACTTGTGTGTATTATAATTATAATTGTATTAAAAATATTACCCAAGCAACTTCTTCTCTATATGGTACACCATGTAAATCACACATACACGCATACTGAGTTGAAAACCCACCACAGGGTCCTGTATGCCTTGTTGCTTCTGTACTTCTAGCTAATTCGCTACCTCTTATACTCTGCAGTCTACTAGCTGGTATAACTTCTATCTTTCTTATAATGTAACTGTAAAGGGAATTATATTTATGTTAACTGTTCCAAAATCCAGCAATAGTAAATAGTAAAATACATGTATAATTAGATGAATTCATACTTTAATGGTACAGTGGGAAAAATGTTTCTAATTGCAGTATGTAAGGCCTCGATCATTGCATCTACTTCTGTAGTATCTGCACCTGCTCCTGTAGTAGTAAAATTGTAATACCTTTCTCCAACTGTTAAAGATAACTGATTTGCTCTTTTTGATTCGATAGATGTTATCTCTAAATAATGGAAATGGCAGTCGATCTATAAATTAATATATAATTAATATAGTATTAGTTATACATAATAACAAAATAATTTCAACTATATATAGCTTATCTTACCCTTGTGGGTACTTTGGCCGTTAAAAGAAAGAGACGACATGGTGAAAAAACCTTAAATTTAAACAAATTAAATTTTATATTAAACCATAATTCTGAACTTTAAACATATTCTAATATTTACACTATTACTTACTAGAACACGGTTTTCTTGTTTATCTTGCTTTGTTTCCAATTTTACAACATTTTTCAGTAATATCTTAACATGCTTGCCGAGCAGTGCTTTCACCGATTCTACAAGGAATGAATAATTTATAAAAGAATATATCTGATTTAGCACAATGTAAAACGTACTAAAAGTAACAAAAATATTTATAAAAGTGTCGTATTTATAAAACTGTGTCAATTTGCATACTTGCGACATTAAAGAAATAGCTATCAGAGTTTTTATCAACTTTAGTAAGCAGCAATTATTTAAAAGAATAAATATATATATCTTTTCAACGTATGACAGTTCCACGATACGAACGTAAACATTCAGATGAAGACAAACCGTTTAAATCTTTCGTAAGTTGAGATCTGGTTGACATTTTGCTAGTCGACTTATTTCTCAAACATAACCGGGCCCATTTAAGACATTATTTTTTCTGTCATCCGATGTCCGAACTTTTACAACTTGCTTTAAAAAAATGTTAAGATAAAGGGCGATGTCACGAAACTATAAAGCAGAATAGCCGCCATATTAGCACCTGCCCGTGATCCATTCTGTTCCATTCCGGTCCGTTCCATCATGACACGTAACAGTACTTGTTTTTGAATGATTTTTATTTTTCATTTTTATCTATACTAAATTAAGAGCAAGATTAAGGTACTGGTACTCAGCTGTAGTCAATTTTGGTTGAGAAAATCTGTGCTCCATTTAATATAATAAGTAATAAATTATTTAAAACCATATTACGTGTAATAAATTAATCATTGAATGAATAAATAACTATATGAAAAGTATTGAAATTTTGCTTGAGTAAACATGTTTGCAAAAAGAAGAATCATCAATTACATACAAATTTCTTCATACAGAACATATGCAACAAATTCTAAACTTGTTGAAGTTACACACAAGGATGACACAGGTAAATATGTTGTCAATTTTATAATATTCCTGTTTTTATCAATGATTATGATCAACAGGTATCACTACAATATCAATGGCACGTCCTCCTGTAAATAGTTTAAATAAGGAATTATTAAATGCCTTGAATACATCTCTCATGACTGCGCAAAGAAGTGGTAGTAAAGGTGTTATATTGACATCTTCGTTACCAGCTGTATTTTCAGCTGGCCTTGACATAATGGAAATATATAATAGAAATGAAAATCAGTTGACAGAATTTTGGCAAACATTGCAAGATACATGGTCCACTTTATATGGTTTGGAAATACCAGTAGCAGCTGCTATTAATGTATTATTTAATGCAATACTACATAATATTTAGCATGATTACATAAACTACAATTAGAATACAACAATTAAAGTCATTTTTTAACATATATATATGGATAAATATAATTTTAAAGGGATCCAGTCCTGCTGGAGGATGTATCCTAGCACTTTCTTGCGAATACAGAGTTTTTACTGAAGGAAAGCATTCTATAGGACTAAATGAGACAAAGTTAGGGCTTTCAGCACCAACATGGTTCAAAAATATGTTTATTGAAACTGTAGGATATCGCAAAGCTGAATTAGCACTTTTACGGTAACTAGCTATTATTCACACTTTTAATAAAATATACTTTTAATATTCTAAACTGATTAAAAAATATTAATTTAGAGGTTCTTTATTCCATCCTAAAGAAGCATTAGAAATTGGACTTGTAGATGAATTGGCTACAGACAAAACGGATGCAATAGAGAAATGCCAAGATTATATAAAATATTTTAAAAATATATCTCGTAAGTTTATTATTTGCTTAATCATTTATAAGACAAATATAAATTATTTACCTTTTGAAATTTTGATAAAGCTCAAGGTCGAAATGCAACAAAACTAGTTTTACGAAAGCACAATTTGCTTTGGATGGAACAAAATCGAGATGCAGATGTTGCTAAATTTGTGAATTTTGCTCAGATACCAAAAGTACAAGCTGGTCTTAAATTATACATAGAATCCTTGAAGAAAAAGTGATAAATTACAGTTTTTACAATCTACATATATATTTACATATTTATATTTTTATACAAATGTTTCAAAATCATATTTTATATA
Source organism: Calliopsis andreniformis (assembly GCF_051401765.1). Classification (NCBI taxonomy): domain Eukaryota; kingdom Metazoa; phylum Arthropoda; class Insecta; order Hymenoptera; family Andrenidae; genus Calliopsis; species Calliopsis andreniformis. Next base: position 9,248,339 of record NC_135063.1, read on the forward strand.
AATATATTATTGTAATTAAGATTTTTTGTAATATATAAATATAACTACTTGAATACTTACTTTCACACTATTTTAGTTTTTATAAATATCACAAAAAATTTTAATCAAGAGCCTCAACAACTTCTGGATCATCAAGATTTATGTTCAATTGTTGTAATAATTCAAGTGAGTAAAATTCAGTTTGTTGAGCATCAGCAAAATGTGATATTTCTAATATTTGTTGATTATTTCTTTCATTTTCATCTCTGTTAAATAAAAGCAATTTTTTAAAATTAGTATTAAATGTAAAATTGAATATCTAACTTACTTTACTAATTGTTCAGTGTATTCCTCAAGCCAGTTTCTTAATCGATTTACCATAGTATCTTCTCTAGTATCTATTACCTGTAATAGAATAGTTATTTAACCTTTTTGAATAATTCATGTGATTAAAATATATATATGTATATATATATACTTGTAAATGTTTCTCATGAGAATTTGAAATAGTGGTATTCAAAGTATCTTTATCCCCACATAAATTTACAAGATGACTTGGCATTTTTGACTCATCTCCAATACCACTAATATAATACAAAACTAATCCATTGATAGTATCATTATATTCTGCTTCGCAATTACGTAATTGTGAAAAATATCCTCGTAAAATCGTTATAAAGGATTCCACCATATCAGTTATATTGATTCTGAATGCTTCAATTACATCCTTTGTCAAACAAATTAATTATTAATTATTTTTTTAGTATAACTTTTATTGATTATAATCTCCTTATGAAGACATACTTGCATTTGTTCATGCAATTCAATTTCAGTGGACATTAATTTTGTCCATGCATCAGTTATAATATCAGTAAATTCTTCAGCAAGTTTTTGTGCTTTTTGAGTTACTTGTTCAAGTGTAGCATGATCTACATCACCAACTAATTGTTTCAGTAACTGATTAACTTTTTTCAAAATTTTAATTTTTCTTTCTAGTACTTCGTTTACAATCCTATTTAAAAATAAATTGATATTATTATTCTAATAAAATTGTTAATACTATATATTTGTAATGTATCACAGGTACTGTATTACTCACAATCTGCCTCTGTTTTGTGAAGCTTCCTTACCCTCATTAACAGCTTTTACAAAGAGATTTATTTCTTCTATTCGTTTCTCATGTTCTTTCATGCCTACTTCACAGAATTCCTGACACAATACAATAAAATTCTGTTTATATTCTTCATGAGTTTTTTGTGTCTCTTCATTTATTGTTGTTAATACTAAACCCTCTAAATATAAAATGGTTATTACTTCACAGTTCTAATATTTACACTTACATTTGCAAGTCATATGAACAAAAATAAATTTATAAACCTGTATCATCTGCAAACATTTGTTCAAAAAGGTAGTCATCATCGAGGTGTTCCATGAATGCAACAGTCAAAATAGCTAAATTCTCTTCATATTTTTCTTGAGCATCAGATTGTTCCTTTTCTTTAGCTTCCACATCCTCTAAAGTATTTAAAGTTCTACTAAATTATAAAAAGAAACATGTTTTTGTTATAACATAACAATATTTTATGTAAGTTATGAATGAGTTTATAGTTACTAATGTTTCTGTATAGCTGCTTCACGTTCTTCTGCTGTTATCATTTTGTATTGATAGTAAATTAATTGAGGTATAAATGCAAATACATAATCTAAATATCCACTTTTTTTAGTGCAAGGATTTCCATTTGTATTTAGACTACATAATTTTTTAAATTTTCTTAGATATAGTACCTGAAATGGTAACTATGTACATACAAATATTTGCAAATATATACTTATAAATGGAAAGTATTCTATCATGCATATTACGTGATCCCAATCTTCTATGGCATTATTGCCAATGCTAAAAATTGTAATATTACATAAATTATCCATGCCTCCTACTGTACTAATTTCATTATTATATAAAAGCAATATTTCTAAATTTGTTAAATTGCTTAAATTTTCTATTACTCTAATGTGATTAAATGAAAGATCTAATTCTTTCAAGTGAATAAGGGTATCTAAATTTTCTATTTTCTCTATTATATTATTACATAACTTTAATTTTACAAGATTAGGCATTACCCAAAGATTATCAATATTTAAAATATCTGAAAAATGAATATAAGTAATTAAATATTTGTACAATTACATAATGATAACTTTATTGCTATTAAGATTACTTACTAAGAAACTCAATTCGAATTTCTTTCGTTTCATCTAAATTAATTCCATCTTCCACAAAGAGTTTACCAGCTTCTCCCTTTGGTCCTTGTTCAATTATTAAATTTATAAGCATATCTTGATTTATAACACGAGGTTGTACGAATTCTTGAAGAATAGTAGGAACATCCTCTTCAGCAATCATCTTTAAAACGTTGGTTGTGAATTGTTATAAAATAAATTAATGAAAACATTAACTAATAACGTCTTTTAGTTACAAAGTATTAGTTTTGATTCGGTTGCCGCGCGACAAGATTATAATATAGGGCGGATTTTCATGTTTATCTGAATTGAATAAGAAAAGAATGATCTTGAATAATCGAGGAAACAAGATAAAAATTTAATTATCCTATTACATTCGTAATATTAAATTTTTAAATTACATTCATGATATTAAATTTTTATTATAAAAGGAAAAAGAAAGAATTCTCGAATTACTATATAATTACGTAATATACACAGTGTCCCAGAAACAGTGTTGATTTTATATGAAAAATCAAGTTAAAAATTTGAATAAAATGTGTTGATACCCTGCGTTATTTTTTAAAAATTAACTTCGAATTTTTAATCACTTTTAAGTACTTAATGCTTCAAGAATACCTACGAAAAGATAAGACGAAGGCTTCTTACATATCTTAATGAGTAGTTACTGCAAGTTTCATTGCAAGTGCTTCGCTTGATTTATCTTTAAAAATATTTCATTAATATGTCTAGTTTCTACTTGATATTATGCGTTTTCGGCTGCATATTACTAGTCTGATGATCTCAATCGTGATACGTAATCACAAACGATATTTTTGAATACATTCGATACTTCAAATAAAGATAATAAATAAAGGATAAACAGCTTATCAGAAGTAACGTTAAGATATCTCTGCATTAATTATATTTTATCGAAAAAACTCATTTTAGATCAATTCTTTTATCATATTTTCCATTTCTTAATCGTTCAAAATTCTTGGTTATTTCAACTCATCAGTTTTGAACGACCTAAATTGTCTCTTACTTTAGTGCATTATTATTTAATAATTATCTTTTTATCTAGATAATGTTTATATAAGTCGCATTTAAAGTTGAATTTACTATATACACAAATGTATATAGATAAGACTAACTTGTAGACTCAGGACAAAAAGCATTATATTTTGAAAAATAGTAAAAAATATTGCTTTTCAATAGGATGCATTTTCGTTGATCCACATAGTGTTATGCTTAATTTTTTATAAAATACAAAAAATATAAGACAAAACTGAAACCAATCGTGATAGAGTACACGCGGAACCATATCTGATTGGTTGAAACTTCATGACATTTTGACGTCTGCCTTTATCGCCGTGTGGGTCATATGATACTGTCACCTTAGCGGAACAAGAAATTTGTAAATTATTATCATATATTGTTCCTGACAAAATTTGTTACGTGCCTTATATATGCACAAGTGAGCCGAAGTAACGTTATCGAATATTAAAACTGTTTCATATATCGTGCAACAATGTCATTTTTCGGGGTAAATGTTAATCCGTTTTCAACACCAGTAGGCCAGAAGATAGGTGAGTTTATTTACCTGTACGAAGTATAACATGTCGATTACTTAAGTACAAACAAATGATTGGTGCGTAAAATTTCATTATGTAGGTTATTATTTACATATCAGTGGATCAAAACTGTTAAATGCTATGAATTTCTAACGGTATAATTGTAGTTATGTAGTTAAGCACCTGTGATAATGACAAAATGTAGCTATTTAAATATTGTTTATTAGAGAAAACTTTAATTGATGATGTGTAAAGTCTTATGTATTTATTTCAGAACAAGCTACAGATGGTAGTTTGCCAAGCGAGAATTGGACGCTTAATATGGAAATATGTGATATTATAAATGAAACAGAGGATGGGCCAAGAGACGCAATTAAAGCAATTAAGCGTAGGCTCAATCAAGCTGCAGGAAAAAATTATACTATAGTCATGTATACTCTTACTGTTAGTATTTATAATATTTGGTAATATTTATATTGTAGACAAGATATATCTAATATGTTAAAATTACTTTGTACAATTAAATAATACAAGGTATTTATTTCTTAATTTCATCAATTTTCCAAAGTAATTCATTTTTCATATTCTGTAGGGATTTCAATTGTAATCAGTTTACATATTGAATTTACTCGTAATTTTTTAAATAATGAATTGGTTTACAAGAAGTTTGGTTAAGAATTTATAGATATTCCTATGTAAATTAATTTGGTTATTTATTCAAATAGGTACTGGAAACATGCGTAAAGAATTGTGGGAAACGTTTTCATGCTCTTGCCTGTTCACGAGAGTTTGTACAAGAATTGGTTAAATTAATTGGACCAAAAAATGAACCACCAACAGCAGTGCAAGAGAAAGTATTAAGCATGATTCAAACATGGGCAGATACATTCCGCCACCAACCACATACTCAAGGAGTTGTACAAGTTTATCAAGAACTAAAATTAAAAGGCATACAATTTCCAATGACTGACTTAGATGCAATGGCGCCTATTATTACCCCAGAAAGAGTAAGATAATAATATATCAAATGTAATAATTTTCTATGTACTTTATTATTATTAATGTTGTAGAGTGTACCTGAATCAGAGCAAAATATTACAAATGCGTCTACGACTGAACAACCATCAATAGCACCTCTAACAACACAAGTTCAACAAGCCCAAACACAATCATCTGGGCAAGTGACTCAGCTAAATGAACAGCAAATGGCTAAATTACAAAGTGAACTCGATGTTGTACAAGGAAATATGCGCGTTTTATCGGAAATGTTGGCATATTTCACAAGTTCAGATCAAAGCAATAACCAACAATCAGATCCTGCAGACCTTGAACTTTTAACGGTATGAATATAATTTATTTGTTCTCTAAACATTAAGAAATTTTATTCTTGTATTATGTTAATATTCCATTTGCTTTGCCATGCATTTATATTGGCAGTAAAAGACCTCAAAACATTCATCCAATATTTTTACATAATTCTAATGTTTATAGGAACTTCACGCTACATGTAAAGCAATGCAGGAGCGAGTTGTTGATTTAATCGGAAAGCTAGCGCATGATGAAATGACAGCAGAATTATTGCGCATAAATGACGAATTGAATAATCTGTTTTTACGTTATTCACGTTATACAAAAAATAAAGCGGTGGCCGCAAGTACTATTTTAGCGCAAACAATTGGACACCCAGCAAATATGGATTCTACTTCATCAGCTAGTAAACAAGAAGCTGATTCTCTAATAGATTTATCTGACGAAACTGATACTTTAGGAAAAAAAATGACGGGGATGGGTAAGTATTATATTTTTAGAGAATAGAAGATGTATTATATTGTTTTGTATCTAATCGCAGATATATCTGAAAGTGGTGATAAAGATAGGATAACTCGAAAGGAGAAAAAAGAAGGTGACAATGATGAATTTGATATGTTTGCACAGTCACGCAATGCATCTTATGAAACTACAAAGAACAGGTTTCTATCATTAAACTAAGTTTCAAATTTCTTAATAATCATATTACACATTACCACTTATATTTCTTCTAGTGGTAGCAAATATGAGGACAATTTGGAGCAGGTGAGCGGAGGAAGCCTCAGTACAGCAATTCTTAATCGCAATAATCCCCAGGCTGCTTCTACAGTTGCTTCTACTACCGCTACTTCTGTGCGTAGGCCCTATCCTTAGTATACCGATACTTACAAATAATTTAGCTAATATCTTCCATTAAGTAATATAGACATTGGTCACTTACTCATAAAACGTAAGTTTATCCGCACTACAATATTTTTCATTATACTTTATCATTGTAAGACTGCATATTTTCGATTCATTTAGTTACGAATTTATACAAAAAGAGTGGAAGGTAAGAATGTTACAGTTTATCCATTCTTACAGTATTTAAGCATTACATATTCACAAATTCAATAGATCAAATACGAAACTTCTTCTTTATTGCATTGCTTTTTAGAGCATGGAATGTTAATTTTTTTCATTTTTCCTTATGCTTAATTTTTGCCTACATATATGCATACCTTTACACATTTTGTATTTTGTTCAATATGTTTGGTTTTATTTTTTTTTTCTTTCTTTTAATATTTAGCTGAACCGGGAATCTGAATTTAATGAAATGGCAGCTTGGTTAGATCATACGGTGAGTCATCCATGACAATAAAATTATTGTTGTAAGAATAGGAACTACTGTAATTAAATATTTTACTGAAACTGCTTAAAAATTATTTAATATCATCCAATATTTTTTAAACAAATTCTTTCAGATATTTTATTGTGTACATAATCCACAGATAAAACAAAATAATTTTCTTTTAGCCAGGAGCACATGGTGATCAGGAATCCCTAACTTCTTCAGAATTTGAACGTTTCTTAGCAGAACGAGCAGCTGCTGCTGAAGCTTTACCAACTCTACCTACAACCACTGCTGCTACCGGAAGTACTACAAGTTCTGACAGTTCAAACATTCAACGCCAAATTAATAAGGATCAAGATAAATCTTTATTTGCTCTTTAAATATTTCAGTTCTAATTTATTTGTTTAAACAACGATAGACATTAATTTTAAGTTCATATCATTTTCGGTTATCTCTTTCCATGAAATCAATGCATCTAATGATATGGTTTGTATTAGAAGTACTAACAAAACGAATCAGGAAAGAAAGAAAAAGAATAAAGGAAGGGAACGTGCTTTGCGCTTATCTGTACTTAAGAATGTAATTGATACTATGTGCCCGCAAATTAGCATTTCTGTATGTTGTAAAAATTTCATAACAATGAATAACTTATTTTAAAGTTGAAATAATCGTTACGCGTATGAACATTCTGTAATACAGAAATAGGAATACTAATTTATGTTGTTTGTATATAATGAACACATTGTATCTAAAATAACGTTTGTATTGCAATGTGTTATCTCATGCCTTGAAGCTACGTAAAAGTAATTAATTAATTCATATCTATAAATGCATTTTTCAAACTTGCAAATCTAAAAATGCAGAGAAGTGAATGTTTCATTAAATATTTGACTTTATCAAACTATAGATGGAAGTATTTTTCTATTTTAAATTTAGTTATGTCTTGGTTTATTCAATAGAATTCTGTATAAACAATATGTATTTACTATTGTAGTAATTTTAATTTTTATAAAAGTATTATTATTATAGAGTAATATAAATTTATTCTTGCTAGTTTTGTTATAATTATGTACTGATATTACAAGTAATATATTCTGAAATTATAATATAGGAATACCATTGGTAATAAGAAGCTTTATGTGAATTTTATATTTCTAATTGTATGGTACGTTTTTATTTAAAAAAAAAAATTAACAAACTAAATACTATAAACCAAATTGACAAACTTGTATGCAACTTCAAAAATGTGATAAAAAACCCGAAATGACTATTGCAGGAAATTTTATTCCAATATTTTATTTTATAGGATTATTAATTGTATTCTTTCTATCAATGAATATTTTACTTTGATAACAAATAATAAAATATTTTTACTAAAAGTATATTACTTTGACACGCAGTGCAAATTGCTGTAGCACTGATTATATTAAATTCGACTATTCTAGTATGTACAAAACACTTTGTGTTTTTCTTGTCATTATATCTCATACTACAATTTGAGGAAAATAACATTTCCTTATTTATATACATTATATTATTAATATGTTAAGGAATTCTAATTAATTTTGTAGGTAATATTTAATGAATTACTATTTCCTTCTGTATAAGTATTACAATATTGCATGTTATTGAAAATATTGTGATCAATTTATGTTTCTAAAACCTTTTTGTGCTTTAAACATTAGAAGTTTATTAATTGTTATAAGTCACTTTTCAGTTATAATAAATATTTCTTAACGTTTCAATATGTTAAAAATTGTTTATTCTTAAAGAATTCTAATCCTTGTATTGCATTAAGTTGCAAATCTGTAGTTATTAAGGAAAATAGTAAAAAATGTGAATAAAAATCCATATTTTATAATTTCTTATAATGGTAGTATATTATTAATTAGTACTTGTCAACATATTCAATTACTTGTTAATACTGTAAATTACGAAGAAGATTATAAACGTTAATTTACTTTACATTATCAAGGATCAAACAAACACATGATAAAGAATTTCAAAAATTCTACTTTTCTCTAAAAAGAAATAACTAAAATCTCCATAATAATCTTTTTAAACTCAAATGATATTTAAAAATATGCTCAAGTACATATTTGCATAAACATTTATAGGAAAACTAATGCAAAGATAGTTGATTCTTTTTGTCATTTTATAATATGTATATAATGAATTATAGTTCTCATATGGATTTGAATTTCTTGAACATTTCGTAGTTTTAATCCAGAAATAGATAGTTAAATATATTTTCGATCTTTTCATTTAAAAATGTAACAATATATTTAATAAAACTAATACAAACACCGTTGGTGTCTGTATAAATAAATTGTACATACGTACCTGTGTATTTTTCAAATTGGTCCATTGATAGGTCGAATATAATTCATCTATGTGTGCATGTACACTATATACTCATGTATGTATATGCATAGATACATATGGGTATATATATTATAGCGAGCGATAGCACGAGCTAAGGTCACGTGGTTCACCCATCGTGTATTTCATGCTGATCATTTCAACCCGTGCGGTTGATCCATTCGGTGGTGTTTAGAATTTCTTGTGTAGTTTGATTCTGAACTAAGAATTTAAGATAATATTCGGATGGTCTGGTATCGCGAGTACAGTACGCGGTTATTGTTGTGCTCTTCTTGCGAGGAACATGTACACTGTATCAAAAGGACCTAGCAAAATTGTCGCAAAGACACGAAGAGGTACTAGATATTCGGAGTATGATAGAAGTTTTGCAAGGATTTCAAAGTGTAAATGGTCATGACATCAGATACATTGAACGTAATATGTTTCAGGAATTAGTCAAAATCTCGAAAGGCTGGAGACTTTGAGGGATTTAACGAGGAAAGCTGATCCTGACGATGACCACGAGGCCACCCGGTAAGTAGTGTTCTAACCCATCTTAACCCTACTCGTTGCTTTTCTCCCTCTCTCTTTGTACTTTCCATTACGCAATTCATAATTCTCCGACAAAAACAAACATGTTTAATCTGTACATTGTACTTCACAGAAAACATAAATTATAATTTGTAAACTGTCATGTACAGAGATATTGCATGCTTTGGAAAGGTTTATGTAATGTAACATGGAATATTTTTTTATGTCAACACGTATAGTAAATTTACTGTTGATTCCACAGCCACATACCAAAGCCAGTCTTTCACATGAATGGGAAATCCAAGCTTAGTTCACAGAGGTATCAAATGCAAGAAGTTATAACACCGCAACACGAAGAACTTATCAAATTTGTTTATGAATGTAGGTTGAAAGTATTTAAATGATGTTAAACATAAATATATGCAAGATACAATATAATACATATTTGAAAATTTTAAAAAAATGCAAATAGTAACATGTAAATTTATAGCTTGATAAAGTATGTAGTAAAATATAATTTATAGAATATGTATTGCACATATCTATATCTAATGTGCATTGCATAACATGTATTGTTACTTATTTGTTTAGAGTCACAATATTATATTAATGATATTTATTTATTAGCATGGAACCAAGTAAATACACGGCAAAGAAGCGAGTCTTCTGATGGCTCAGATTGTTCAGAACCTTCGAGTAAGTCATTTTTTCAATTGAATACATACATATTAAATGCAATAACTTCATGCATTTATAGTTATAACATGGTACTTTTTGTTTTAGGTCCTAATTCTATAGTATATTACAATGATGGTGAACCAAATGATACCCTTCAAGGTAAATTATGTTCATTTGCCTTTTAAAGTAAATACAAATGACATATTAGACAAACTTACAAATAATTTTTAACTAAAATTATTTATAAAATATTAAATTTTGCAAGATTTTTTTAAGTTAAAAAGTAGAGTTATAATTATTTTTGTAATACTAATAATAGAAATTATTCTTTATCTATTCAATATGTACATTTTTTTCAATAATTATAATAATCTTTCAGATTTCAAACCATTTGATTTGGAATCTTGGTGGGGTAAAAGACTATTTAATAATATTACAAAATCACTTTGAGAAAGACAAAAGCTTGGAAAAGTTATGAAGATATATCTCAAAGTAGTACAGAATGGCAAACAGCTCTGAGAGTGAGCCTGTTTCGCGTTTTAAATGCAATCTATGAATCGCTGAATTATTGCATAGCATTAAACCAAAAGTTTAGACACAAATTTGATTTGTTAGGTACAGAACAGTTGAAATTGGTGAATTTAAAATCTTATGCAATGCATAGTGTATTCATTGCAATGAAATATACATGTTTTGTAATAACATACTGAACGAAATTTTTTAATATGTACAAAGTGTCAAAGTTAAAATCACTCATCGAAGCTCTTGTACAAGTGGTACAATGTTTTTCTGAAAATACAATGAATTCATGTTAATAACAGTTTGTATTAATCAAGTATGCATTTTTACTAACAGTGTTGTTAAATGTGATGCAACAGAACATGCAAATTAGATATTTCTTCAATGTTGCTTCATACATACAAGGCTGTTTTAATGTTGAGCAACATACAAGTGTACAAAAACTTTTCTTAAATGTTAAAGAAGAAACGCAAAATTTAAATCGAATGAATGCAATATGCAATATAAAGTATGATCACCGATTCCGTTATTAGAAAATGTTTGTAGGTTTTTAAATAATTGAGGTGAAAATATACCTCATGAATGCATACCAGATAGGGTTAAGTTGATGCACAGAAATCCCTGTGTGGTATGAATGCAGCATGAAAATAATGAATTTTTAATCATGAAATGATGTACATATATTACATGCATTGTTTGTGTGAATGCATGATACATTGCTGATATTGTTACGACAATTGCGTCTAAATACTTTTATGTAAACAAATATTTAGTATAACTTTGTAGACTGATAATGTTTAAGATTGTCATATGATTACCAGACAAGATGAAGCTTGTCACCAATGTATTTGCAAGCTTTGTTTTCAACATTTTTGTTTCACGTTGATCCGAATTAATCGCTTCCAAGTTTTGTGGATTGTTTTAGTTTTATATGCACTTAACGAACAGATTAAAACGGAACTCAACGTGAAATTTAATATTTTTGAACAACAGAGTTTGCAAAAGTAGTCACAATGTAGTGTAATATTTGGCTATTTGTGGCCGAATTATGCAATTATAAATAAATACATCTTTATATATATTATGATTTTTTCTTCAATTTTTTTAATCATTTTTAATGATTAATTATTCAAATATTAATAATTATTAACATAAAAAATAGTTAAAAAATTGTTGCCATAATAATTTTGTTAGAGTACTCCGAAAGTAAAATTTAATTATTTATCATTTTTAACCATTAAAAATTCATTAGTCTTATAAAAAAAATACGTTAACGAAGTTTTATTTTTTATTTATTAGCATCTTCCCGAAATTAATAAATAAAATAGTTCTGATTGTTCACATTATACTTATAAATGTGTAATATCAGTTACTTTAAATAAATTGAATTTAGTATCTTTATTATAATAAGTTATATATTTCGTACAAACAAATATTACCAGTCACTAAATTTTATATTGACTTACATGCAACGTATTTTATTTGAACTCCAGAAACCTAGGTTATTTTTTCTCTGTTAACCTTTGTCGAGGTCGGGATTCTTACTGATTCAAACATCACTCAAATCATAACACTAAACGTATATAGTACTTGTAGAAATTTAAATATTTACGTTAAATGATCTGTCCATAAGTATTTAAGTGAAATCACATTGTTTATGCAAGAGAAGCATTTGTGTAAAAATATGTTTAAATACAGGGGATACCAAAATGACTATTCTGATGAAATAATAGACAAAAATCTTTTAGCAATATCAGCAATACATAATGGTTTAACTGTATTAGGTAAGGTAGGTTAACTGTATAATTCAATTCTATTTATTTATGGATAATACTATTAAGAATTTAATTAATCAATTGTTCTTTGATTTAGAATGATAATATAGATGACATAAAATTACAAGGGCCAATGATGAACCTTGAAGAGGGTACAAAATTTTTATCAATTATATCAATGGCATGCAAAGCCATTATAGCATGTACAAAACAGTTGGATATAATGGATCTAAAATTTGAAAAGAAAGATTACGGTACAAATCTCGCTTGTGGGGCTAAAGCTATAGAAGCTGCTATTCAGGTTACATATTATTTTTATTGCTGAAAAGTACAATAAAATAATGAGAAAAAGACATAAGAATATATAAGAATAAAAAATAAATGAAATAGAAAATACAGTAGAGTAGTATAAGACATTTTAAGGAAAAAAAGGAATAGTACAATTTTAAAAAAAGCAAATTTTTCAGGACAATAAAATATTGAGATCAAATCCATTTGCAACATTTTCACAAATTAGTTATATAATTGGAAGAACAGTGGGTGGATATCATGGAGGGTTTTATTCCTTATTTTTTCATAATATTGCAGAAGTAAGATATAAATTACAACATTATAAATCAGTGTTTCAAAAATTAAATCTTATAGGGCTTCTCAAAATATGCAAACAACAAACAAATAACAGCAGAAATGTGGTTGAATGTTCTTAGTACTGCAAATAGAGCAATAGAAGAGCTTAAAATAACTTTTACATTTAATATACAAGTACTTACTGTTTTAGTACTCATAGAAAAAGATTTAACAAATTCATTAAATGAAAAGATGAATCCAATTGATGCATTTGGTTCAGCTGTAAAAATTGCTGAAAATTCTGCCACTGACATTGTATGTACATAATTTTCCAATACTAATCATTTTATTCACATAATTAATTATTTAAAAATAAGATAAATTACGAAGCTCCTTTAAAATATATTACAGACATCTAAATATCCTGATCCTCAAAAACATGCAGTAGGTATATGGATGAGAGCAGTATATGAAGGTATTAAATTGAAGTTTACACATTTACAATTTTAGTCCTTAAGTATGAATCAACTTTAAAATTAAAAACAATAATAATAAATAGTCTACCTGTAAATACTAAGTATTATCACATATAATTATAAAATCTGCTTTTAATTCTCAGAAAACTGTATAATATTTATTATAAAAGTTTGAAAAATACGACTAAAAAGGAAAAATAAATGAGGTAAAGGAGAACTTCCGTTCGTTGTATTTAACACTACCATCATCTAAATTGCCCGCCACGCATAGGACGTGGAATGTATGAATCAAAATCGTTCTGACCTGTCCATTCATAAATCGAAAAGAACAAACATGTAACATCTCATAACACAGGAGTCTCAGAAGTAATTATTATGTTGTTTTACAATTTTCATAGTACAAAAAACTTCTTGTTTCGTAAAAGTATGTATATTACTTGTAATATTGAAAGCGACTACTTCGACCTCCAAAAAGAGGAACTCTGACCGACATTTTAATAGCGTTACGTGTTGCACCTTATTACGGGCAACCCGTTGTACTACGTAAATATATTTTTGTTTTTACTTCTATACGAGGTCGTCAAAATTTGTGTGTGTGCATGTGGCTATTGCATCTGGCCACATCTGGCGAAGAATAAATGTGTGTTCAGATATGTATGAAAGATTATCATAACGTCACGTGCTGCTTGCTTGCCTTCGTTCTAGTCTTATCACGTGAAAAAGCTAAGGAAAGTGAATTTTATTGTTTCCAAAACTTAAACGATAATTTAATAAATAGGAGGATCACAGTGTAACTATTTTAATATTATATTTGTAAGCAATGTTGCAAACAGATGCTGAGTTTGAAATTAAAGTTGTATTTCTTTAAGTATTAAATATCCATCAAATTTAATTACTTCATTCAAATTTTACAAAGATATATTAGAACATTTATATTCTAATAATAAAAGTGACAAGATTATGAACGTATATAGTTGACGAACGATAAATTTGTAATATTTGTACACAAAGAAAATGAATGCTGTGATTGCATTATGTATTTTTTGTGAATCACATGGACCTAAAGTAATATTTACAACACAAACGTATCGTAACTATGATGATCAAAGTACAGAGAAATTGAAGTTTTATGGACCAAAGGAAATATTAAGGAAAAGTCAAAATAATGTGGAAGATGGACAATATGAATGCGAAGGATGTCGAAGCATTGGTAACGTGAAATATTTAAGTAATGAACATGAAACTAGGACATCATTCCTATCTGCCCAACAGTCTTTAACTCAAGATATTTGGTGTTTATTAAAGCATGCATGCTTTAGGTATAGTTTATTATGCTCTTATAAAAAAAATACAGATATTAGTCATATGTCTACAAAAGATTATCTTTCATTTTTAATTGTTTAAGGAGTTTAAGTTGTGAAGTACATCCTGGTAACGATGGTGTTTGCTACTTTGGAGATGAATACAGGGGGCATGTTTTAAGTCATACATTTACATTGAAAGATGCCCAGGTGAATTATGCAACGAAAAAGCATGTTTGGTAGCTATTACAACAAATTATTCAAATCATTGCAATAATTATAATTTTGATATTTAGAAGAAAATTGAAAATAAATTTCATCAAAATGAAGAAATTTTTGTTCTTTATAGGCAAGAGGCTTCAGAAGATGGTGCAGTTTTATTGTTTTCATGAGAGACAAGCAGTTTCTCTTAAATATGTGGCCATTTTTAGTTGACAATTTAAAAGAAGTGATTAGAGAATTACAGGATTTTGCTGAGAAAAAGTACAATGCAGAAGAAGCTGAGTGCCCACAAAGAGTAGTTCGTTTAACAACAGCTAATAATGAATCAAGATCCTATAATAATTCAAACAAACAACCCAGAACTTTTAGTGATATAACTAATGAAAAATATGTTTTCATAAGGTTCATTTTATATTATATACATAATATATAATCATGTTTAAAAAACGGAGTAATAACAAATTACAATTGATTTAGAATCCACATGTGGCTGGTATGGATTCTTAGTGCAGGAGCAAAACATTTCATAGAAATATTTCCCATGAGCTTATTAGATGATGAATTAAATTACAATTTGGAACATCAGATTGGTAAGCATTACATAAAACAATATATTTGCAACAGAAACATATATTTGAATAAACTTCATTAAAAAGTATTTCTTACTTTTCAGAAACTGAAGAAGGATTTACTTTAGTGAATGCTAAATTACCTGTAAATTTAAATTTAAATTCAAATGAATTAGGAGCCAGCTCAGAGTTCTCAGAAGTCTCAAGAAAACCTATTACAGTGATACTTAGAGATTTGAGAACTGTATTAGGAAAGGATCAATTTAGACAGCTTTTATATTCTAGTTTAACTGGTGTTCAAATTTTGGTAAGAGGTCCAAGTACTCAAAGATTGGAGTCTTTGTATGGGCTAAGTTCTCTTATCCCACAAGCATGTCGAAGAGTCAAGACTCAAGCAACAGAGTATATGGATCCCAATAAGTGTAACTTCATTGGTATTTATATGTTGTTACAAAATGTTAAAATGCAAATTTCGTTACTAAAAAGTATACATATTGTATTATTGATTTTAGGTGTTGACACTTCAGTAGCGGTTCCTCTACCCTGTGCAACTGTGTGTAGATTAGATATTGTTTCTGATGAACATAAAGTTGAAAATTCAAATTCACACATTGTCAGATGGACAGGTACATTACCACTGAAACTTCCAACACTACTGACAAAGATTGAAAAATCTCTTGATAATGAAAAACTTGAAAATGCTACTCTTAAAGCACATTTTGCTGCATTACAGGAAGAATGGGCAAAGTACAATTCAATATATACATATTGTGCATTTCAAATAATTTAAAAAAACATATTACAAATACTTCTAAAATGATATTTCTTGTTATAATTATAGTATTGCAAAAGTTGTCCATGCTATGCGAGGTCGTGGTCATAGTGGAGACCTTTCTGGACTTATGCTTAGTTTGGGTGCTGGTCCTCATGATAAAAAGTTATTAGATGCATGGTCGATGGGCTTACCACCAAATCCAGCATAATTTTTTAATTAATCGACAATATTTCACACATTGTAGAGTATTACTGGGTAATATATAATTTAATATACTTATATTTTCTTCTATTTTTATTCTCGATTTGTTTTTTTCAATATTTATATATTCAAGGTTGTGCATCAGTTTTTTTAATTTGTAATATAGCTAAGCTTTAAGTAAATAATGACATTGATACGAAATAAATTATTTTATGTACGTTATTAACTGGAATTTTACATCTTTATAAAACTATAAAAAATTTTAAATATATTTTAATAGAATTGTGCCAAAAATAAAGTTTTATAGGAGCTGTTTTTATCTATTTATTTACAATGATGCAAAACTCTGGAAATTACTAAATTATTGTTAATAAATTTTTTTAGTACGTGATATATTGTATATAAAAAAAATTCGATATCCAATGTAATTTTAAATGTTATAAAATTTATATTAACGATGAAATACAATGTTTGTCTGTTACTTAAGCAGTTGTGCATAATAGGCTTTGAAACTACTTAGATATGTATCATTCAAATGTAAATAATTATATAATTATGTTTGTACACCCTTTATACATATTCTCTTTTATAGCTTTTATTTCAGTATACATGTATAATAAACATTTCAAAGAAATTTTTATACTTTGTTTTTCATGATCACTCAATTTTTAACGATTCATTCATTTACGTAAATCCTACTATTCATTGAAATTATAATCTAAAAATACATAACAATGTATAATTGAAGAACATCAAAGAACATTTACGAAAGGCATTATCTCTGGGATGGAAATTCCATCGACGTCGTATCATCGTAAATCGTTAAAATTTCAAGATATTAAAAGATTTAAAATTTGTTCAAGGAGTTACGAAAGACAATATTTTTATATATATCTTTCAAGATTAAATGCATTGAGGGAGTATCTTCAGCAAAAAGCAAAAGAAAAATGGGGTAAAATTTCTTACAAAGGTTACCATTTATCTTATTATAGGTTATACTTTTAATAAATGAAATTTCCTTTTAGGAGAACATGAAATAGTTACAATATCAGAACTCTCCGAAAAAAATGAAAGTAATAATTGTATCATAATAGGAACATTGTATAAACATCAAGAATTAAAACCATCTATATTACGTGATCTTAGCAAAGAACTTCAACTAACACCCCAATCACCTAGATCAAATTATGCATCGTTTAAAGATTTATTGTTTTTGGAGGATGAAGTATTACGTATTAAATTGGTCGGAAATCACATGAATATCCAAGATGTAGTTAGTGGCATTACTTGTGCTGTACTTGGACATGAATTGGAAAATGGAACATTCTCTGTAAATATCAATGTTATTTTGTCATAAACATTTTGAATTACCAATTACGTAGTTGTAAGTAAAAATTTTCATGTATTAAATGTACAAATTAATTTTGTGCCTTTAGATGTTTGTTTATTGCTTGTAGGTAATAGACTGGTGCTTTCCAGGATGTTGTCCAAAACTACATGGGCTTCAACCATCAAAAATACAGGGAAAAATTTTAATGATTTCAGGTTTAGATTTAATAAATAATACAAATATTTTAAGTTTAAATCTTTTATTTGAATGGATAAGTGGTATGATTGGTGATACTAAAACACAAAAAGATTTATCAGCTATTACATGTATTATTATAGCAGGTGTGTATTTGACACAGTAGTGTATGCTTAAATTTCAATGGGATTGTTGTACCTAAATTTCACTGGTTCAACCCCATTACTCAGTATCTCAAGGGTCCACTACATCTTGGTTGACTATATTTGATCTTTTATATATTGGTTAGTTGTTGGAACAACTCTAAGGGAATTCAAGTATGCACTACTATACTAATTTACATGAGTAGTAATGGAGATATCTAATAATATTGTTAACATAGGAAACAGTGTAAAAGGATCTGTAGAAGTATACAATCATAAAGGATATTTTGAAACAAAAGCACATGATGAAGTTATATTTAAAGAAGCTGCAACAATAGCACACAAACTTGATGATTTTCTTTATCCCATAGCAAAAAATTGTCCTATAATATTAATGCCAGGTGAATTTGATCCAACTTGTCATTTAATACCTCAACAACCATTTCACCCTTGTATTCTACCTCAGTGCTCCAGGTAATATAATAGAATTATAATATATAATAATAAAATATTCATTACTCTTGTATGATACAGATTTAAAACATTCCATGCTGTCACTAATCCTTGGATCGGCAACATCAATTCTTGTATTATAGCTGGATCCAGTGGTCAGCCCATTTTAGATATTATGAAGGTAGCTGGCCTTGCTGATGTCTCGCCATTAACATGGTTGGAACGTACATTAGACTGGCGACATTATGCACCAACTGCACCAGACACTCTATCAGCGTATCCATATTCCAATGTTGACCCATTTGTCATGATGGAATGTCCATATGTATATTTTGTTGGTAATATGGACAAATATGATACCAAATTAATCACAGGTAAGAATATTTTGAATTACTTTCTATTTCTATAGCATGATAAAAAAAATAATTTCTAAAAAATAAAATATATATTCACAGCAAGCAAAGGACAGACAACGAGATTAATTTGTATTCCAAAGTTTTCTGAAACACAAACAGCTGTGTTGGTTGATTTACATGATTTAAAAACACAGCCTGTTTCTTTTGGTATCAGTTAATCTAGTTACATATTTAATTAATTATGTTTTTAAATTTTAGCAATCATGTTTTAGCATGTTTATTGTTAATCTGATATAGAATAGTTAATTTAGAAAAAAATTACTAATAATCGTTCTATACTAATATCGTTCTGATGGGGGCATATAGTCTTTTCCTAATGACAAAATGTTATGACATTTTAATCTTTTAAGTGGAATTTGTTTGGATGTAGAAATAAAAAAATGTTTGAAATATAACTGCATATTCTCGTTTGTTATTTAATTTATACATATGTGAATGTGTGATAACAATTTATATTCAACAAATAATATATATTATATACCATACATTCAATAAAACATAATATTATCATATGTTTACGCGATTTTTTATATTTCTTTACATAAATAAGTTTATATTTTAGATGCCTATGTGTATCATAGCATAAACGTACTTAATTACTGCATTAACTGTATGTACTTTGATATTTGGAACAATGTACCATGCATTTTATAGTTATAGAATAAATTTGAATAAAATATATACACAATAATACTGCCATTTTTATAGTAATAAAATATTATTTTGTTTTATGAAAATACTGGTATTCTTTGGCACAATAGTTTCTATATAGTATTATTAAATATTACAAAAAAATGACAATAAATGAAATTGAAATTCAACATTAGCAACAGTTTCATTCATTGTTACATTAGTTTTATGTATTTCTACCTAGATGAAGCTTTTAATGCTAAACTTAAATTAAATATGTTGTGGTTTTAATATCAAAATCAAGATAAATAATATGTAATAACTTTCATCATTTCAGAGGCCTAGATAGTTTTTAAAATAATGTACTTTTATGAATAATTAGTCTGATAAGAATTAAAATTTCCTTTCAATGACTTTGAGGAAATTGGAATATTCATATTTAAACAAATATTCACATTACTAGATGACTCTTGAGATTCAGAAACCTCATTTTGTTGCTCTATAGCTTTTTCTTCACTTCTCATTGCACATATCACATCTGTGAGAGCAACTATATAATTCTTTGCTAAAGTTAAGGTTTCAATTTTTGATAACCGCCTCTCTTTGGTAACGTGGGGAATTACTTCACGTAGAGACTACAAAATATTATGATTAATATTTATTCAGAAGTAAAGAAATAAACTTAATAAATATTAAAAATAAATATTAAAAATAATTTTACCTGGAAAGCATCATTCAAACTATGCATTCTCATCCTTTCTCTTTCATTACTTTCCAGTCTTCTAAGAGTTCTTTCTCTTGGTGTTACTCCTCTGGATGGTTTTGATAATTTCAAGCCTGATTTTTGAGTTTTTCTGTTACTTCGTTGTACTGTTTTATTAGCCTCAGATTGTTGTTTAGGCCATTTTCCTTCCCAATTATCCCCGTTCATTACTTTAGATCTCATTCAGTAGTATTCCTTTTACAATTTTAATAATATTAATACTACTATCATTACATCAAATTCTATCATATATTTAATCAGTACTTCTCAATATTTTTATCATAAGTATAATAATTTGATCTTAATAAAGATAGAAATTCAATTACAACAAATACTAATAAAATTTAATAAACATTGTTTCAAGTAATAAATATATAATTTTGTAAATAAAAAATATACTTCGTGTTTTCAAAAAAATACGAGTTAAATTCAAAGACATTATTAATGGGATATGGATATACTTACGAGTTACTAGTACAAAGTTTTAATTTTGATTATTAAGTAAAGAAATAAGGTCTAAATTTAATGGTATATTCGTCTTTTTTTGTTGTTTTTAATGCGCCAATTTTCGTTGCGCTATTTTTCGATGTATTTGTAAGGAAAATATAATAATCGAATCTTATATCGCGCGATACATTTTCGAATATTTAAAGTTCACTGCACGGTACCGCGTGTACTTGTTGAGCCACGTTGGAACAACGACTGACGTCGCGATACCGGGGTGCGGCCGAAACAGCCTTCCACCCCCGGAAACTGTATGATCTACCCTGTGACCTTTTCTCAATTACTTTTTCCACGACATTTCATGTAGCTTTAACTTCAAATAATCTACATAATTCGATTCCACAACAGCAGCATCTTTATCTACAAGAGTTTACATTTTACATCTGATCTCTGTTCAAGTATAATATTGTTAACTGAATCGAAAAAATTGATATTTTTTTTAAATTATAATCTACTGCTTGACATTTTACAAAAATTGTGTAATTAAATTGTTAAAAATACTTTCTATTGCATTTTTTATATGTTTACTTTGAGCAAAGGAAGTGTGTCGTTTAATATAAAAGTGATGTTGAATGATAAACAAAAATTACATTTCTTAAGGCACACCTATTGTGCAACCACTATGCGAAACCTCGTACGTGTGCGCAGCTACAGGTGGGCGTATGACGTAATTCGCCCACGCGGTCTCTTCTGTCTTTCTATTATCATGCTATTCCCGATCAAAGTAGTATGAAATATTTATCGGAGTATATTGTTATCCTATATATTTATCATCTATGACTATTATCTATGATTAACCCTTTCACAGCGGAAGAAAATTATGATGAGCAATCAGAGGAAAATGTATCTTATGCTTTATTTATAAGAAAGGGGTTAAAGAAAACTTTTTTATGTACTTTTTTTTTACTTTTTGTTAAATGGTACATTATTTTCATTAGGGACCATTTTGCTTGAATTTGATTGTAATTAAACTGTGAAAGGGTTGAATTCTAATTTTGCAATATATAAAATGAAATGAAATAAGAAAGCTTTACAGTAACATTAAATTAGATATAAATTAATCTTTATTATTTATGTTCTATATTTACATTTACCACAACATGTCAGTCTGCTTTCCTGACTCAGATTCCTTGTAATTAGGGGTCCATGGTCCAAGACTGGCTGAAGC
This sequence comes from Calliopsis andreniformis, assembly GCF_051401765.1. Taxonomy (NCBI): domain Eukaryota; kingdom Metazoa; phylum Arthropoda; class Insecta; order Hymenoptera; family Andrenidae; genus Calliopsis; species Calliopsis andreniformis. Next base: position 9,270,330 of record NC_135063.1, read on the forward strand.
ATAGAAGTCCATAGGATATGGTTTACTACTGTCATAGTTAATCATTTTTAAAGCTACAGCTCCTTCATATGGTGTGAGAAATGGTTTTTCAAAAGCTATACCCCAGTCTATACTTAACCGTGGACATGCAACCTATGAAACAAAAAAAGATATAAATTATTTACAATAAAAAAATAGAAGTTTATGAATACAGGATAACACTACCTGTATAAAGGCATCAATCCCCTTAAAAAGTTTAATTTTATCTGGAAATATCTCTGAGAGTAATATGGTAATATTCTGTTTCCCCAGTGATTTAATTTTATTTTCTAAATTTTTTAAAACAGTAGGATTCCCTTGTCTTCCTAATGTGCCAAGTACTAATCCAAATCTCTCAGCCTCTTTTGCATATTCAATTACCATTAATCTAGTATTTAGCATTTGTTCATGATTATAAAATTCTTCAGTTAATTTCTTTTCATAGGGATCATATCGAAATGCTCGTAATTTTGGATTAGCAATCATTGCTGCTTCTAAATGAAATCGACCATCTCCAACATATACAACTACATCAGAATACTCAATTTGTGGTGCTGTACAACCTAAAATCTATGTAAGAATATAAACTTCTTTAAATACACTGGTTACAACTTAGTTGTCCATAATTTAAATATAATTTCCAAACTGTAATAAAACTGATAAATATAGGTACCTCTCCACGACTTAATGGTTTACTTTGTGGAATAGATACTTCAAAACCATTTTTCTTCATTTCAGTAGCAATTGCTTGTAAAGTACCAGCAAATTGTATAGTACTAACAAGAGCAATTTTTGTTGTACTTGCTAATGTAGCTTGTAAGCATTCAACACAATGTGACATATCAATTTTTATATTAACAAATACATAAAGCACCTTAATGCCAGCTGTTTGATCAATAGGTATCAAACAAGAATGTCCATAATGAATTAAAAAATCTGCATTTAATGCTTTTGCAGTATAATCATCTATACAACATGCTCCTATACATAACAACATATAATATAATGTTATTTTAATCATAATTAAGTTCTATATGAAATAAATAATTTGTTAGCATTTATATATAAGATAACATTACAGTTTCTTACCATAAGTAACATCTCCCATTATAACAGTTTCTGCTTCTGTAAAGTCTTCTATAATGTCAGCTATAGTTGTAGCATACATTAAAAGTCCTTCTGGCATTTGCAACGCAACTCTTTTAGCTTTTGCATCTTTAATTCTCCATACTGATTTATGAATTTCAAAGTTATAATTGGAAGGTAATGCAGCAATAGCTGTGTTTAATAATGGATCATTCAAGATCTCTTCTGGAATTTTATTTATTTTAATTGGAGTTCTAAACACTTTACGACTTTGCTTTGGCTTAGCTATTACAACAGAATTATTACACTCTTCACTCATAACTGTAACTTCTTATAATTCACTAGGTTTCACTATTTTTTTAAATAACACGTGACAATGTTTATTTATTGTACTCCGGATTATAACAATTTTTTAGTCGTAATATATATTTTTTATGTAGAACACACAGCGTTCATATCCTCTAATCATGTCTTTAATTGTATCTATTTTAAATACAAGTTTATATAAGTTAATTTGATTTTATTTAAGTTCTAACAATACGTAAAATAATGTAAAGGTTATGAACCATAACACTTTCGAAATTCAACTTTGGAACATGACAAACGATAGTAATGCCCTCTAATTATATTATGATAGTGTTTTACATATACGCGTTGTATCGAAAAAACATTTTATTACAATGATATAATAAATGTATACACATCTTTGCTGTAGGCTGTAACTCTTACTTAATATTTCTAGAATACAGTTTATAACATTTTAATACCTTTTTCTTCTTAATCTATTACAATTAGACATCTTTTTAATCTGTAATTTTGAAATTAATAATTTATTTAATTGCAATTTAGAAATATTTTACTGTACTATCTGGTATATAATTCTGAACTTATAAGATTAATAAATATAAATAATATACTTTCACTGAATACAGAAATCTGTAAACAGTTTATCTTTAATAGAGGCAATCAAATTCTTGAAAAAGTGCATAAATAACTGTATAATTACATAGAATAAAAGAAAACTGATTAGAATATTAGGTAAGCAAAACAAAATTTTTAGTTATACTATTAATGCTAAAAAAACCAAAAAAAGAGACGTTCACAGGTCCCACCGAGATTTGAACTCGGATCGCTGGATTCAAAGTCCAGAGTGCTAACCATTACACCATGGGACCGTTAGTACTAACCGTTTGTTTTATAAACATAATAAAGCAAACAACAATTTTTACAAACAACCTCTTTATATAGATATATAAAAATAGATATTTCCTTAATTAATTAATATATTACAGTTATTTCAGTAGTTGTACACTGTATTATTCATATTACATTTAGAGTATATTCAACCTAAATCTTTTTTATCATAATATATCATGAAAAGTAAACATATTTTTATACTTTTAGTACATTTATTCGTTTCTATAATTTAATAAATTAAATTTATATAATTGTCGTATGCGTTTATATATGTACGTATACATGTGTAAATACACATAGATTCGAAGCAATTCGATATTCGATCGGTAGTGAGCTTATTACCATATGTTGAATTAGAATCAAATCAACAGGGAATTCCAGTAATAGTGAATAGCATCATCTTGTTGACTCAGTTCATTGAATTTCGGTTACGTAACATCAAATACAAGTTGAAGGAAATGCAAACCGCCTCCTGGACACATTTGACTTCACACAAGTAAATGTGGCAATAGTAGTTTCAAATTTCAAGTTGCTGAATCTGTTTGGTTATTTTAGCGGGATTTTCAAAAGGTGAAAGTTATAATTCGATGATAAACAGATCGTTAATATTTGTTATCAACATTCAATTTTATCGAATAACTTCAAATATTTGTTCAGACATCTTTTTCAAGTAAGTTTTTCAATAATTGATAAAGTTCATTTATTTTTTATGGAAACAGCTATACTTGCAACACTCAGTAATATCTATCAATCTATCAATCTATCAATCTTGAATTACTTATCGCCGAGCTATAGGAGTTAGAACGTAACATACAAGTGTACACATTATTAGTTACGAGAAAACCCTTCGTCATGAATTTATACTTATAGTTGCATAGCCACAAGAAAGGTTACATGTTTATAATTTTAAAGTTCCTCCTAAACAGATCAAATTACAGTTTTGAAGCTCTGTATGAATTGCGAATTTCAAAATATTCAAGAAATGTTGAATCACAATATCATTCATCCTATTCAGTTACCAACATGTAATGAACCTGAATTTCCTATATCTTACAACATTCTAAAATAGTAACAAAAAAATTGAAACTACCTATTCATTCGCTTCTATCTTCGATTACATTCAACAATAAACACTGAGGTTCGCTTTTCAACTCGTTCAGTTAAATCTGTGTGGCGCTAATCAAAATGTCACAAGCTGGAGCGATCTAGTCAGAGTTATAGCATATATATATAATATATATATAATCATATCAGTATGTATTGGAAGTAGAAAGAGAGCAACAAAGAGAATAGAGGGGCAAGAATAGAACTGGGTTTGGCAAGCGTGGTGATTTTACAACTACCTTTTAACCGGACCGTGGCTGATTATATTGTATCCATTTCACGATACGTATCATGCTTGGCCCAGGTGGTTTCCCCAAGAAACGTGTATTTCTGTTTTACATACTTCTGCAACATTTTATCGTTGCCGTGACAGGATCATTCGACAGCATTGCACAGGACCGAAGCTAGTTTCCAATAAAGTGCACATATCGAAAATATGAGATTACGAAAAGTCGTGATATGTATGTCGTAAAAGTGGAACGTACTACGATCCAGTAAACCTTTCTAAGCCTTTTACAAACGCATGATCCGAAAGATCCTAAACTTTTAAGAATGACTTAAATGAATTGCGATCATCGTTAGAGCTTCGATGCGCGATGTTGGATATAATATTATGCTGGATATGTTGGCTGTTTTGGGCGGGTCTACCGACTCTTACAGCTTATCCTGTGTCTTCTTCAATACGAACAGGTATACTAATTGTGTTATAAATATGCCACTTGATGTATCTGATAACGAGCAAGAGGTTATTTCACTTTCACTAGATTTTCCATACATCACTGCTTCATCGAAATGGGAACGATACTGGATACAATATATGATTGGTCTTCTAAGCGTGACTGCTACAGCATTTACTTTAGTCGGATGTTTATGTTGCAGAAGACCTAGACGACCTAAAGGATTTCAGGTAATTTTTGCATTGTTTGCAATGTTATGTGTAACAAATGAAACATTCATTATGGTCACATATTGTCTAAACAATGATTTATACATTTCTAATTATAGGATAAAGCAGAAAAGTGCAAACAGGTAACTTTGATGCTACAAACCATTTCGAGCTAAATATTTTTGCAGAATTTTGTTAGAAGATAAAGATTTTAGAAAGATTGACCTTTTCTATTGAAATATAACAAACAAGACAAAAGCATGAGTGAGAATACGAAGGAAACTTTGAAGCAAAAATTTATATAATACATTTTCATTTTCTTTAATGTTTCATTGACACAATATTCTTATGGAAAAGGTCATATTTTAGTAGACATTTATTATTTTTATATATTCATGTTAAAGATTAGCTTATTTATATTTTATTTTATAATTCAATAAAAGTAGTAAGCACATAAAGAATATTTTCTTATTAAATGTCTTGGCTTAGTTGCATGTATATTGTTTACACATAGTAAAAAAACATTATCATGTTCTGAGAGTAAAAATTCGTTTTTTCTATACTGGTTGTCCTACAGTTTCTTGTTCAAACTTTACCACTGTGTTCTATAGATAAAAATACGACCATAGAACACATTAACAAAGTTTGAACAGAAAACTCTAGAACATCCTTTATATAATATTTAGCATTTAATAACATATGGCACCATTTAATACTGAATGTATTTTAATTTTTAACTTCTCATTTCTTCCAATATTTGTAAAATAATGTGGAGAATATTACCATAGTTTTATGTTTTAGGAATTCAAAGATGGAAATATTAGTCAAGAATCAGCATTTGAACATTCTACTGAAGGCTTAGAGTTAGACGTTCCACGTATATTAACTATTGCAGACAGAGTGCAATTTGAACCTTTGCCTGTTGAACATATTATATCTGGATCTAAAACTTCTGGAAAACCTAAACCATTACCGTTATCGGCATCATATTATGAAGGACGTAATTCAGACTCTACTACTCTCCCAGAGCCTTGCAAGGAATGGTTTGATGCACAGGAATTACATGTACCTAGAGAAAAATTAAAGTATTTGAGAGAAATTGGTCATGGTTGGTTTGGAAAAGTGATAGAAGGTCGAGCAGAGTTAGAAGGATGCAAAAGGACTTCCAAAAACGCTGCGGTTATTGTAAGAATTCTTACAGAGGAGGCTACTACAAAGGAAAAAGCCTGGTTTCTCGGCGAAATTACACCATATTTAAAACTACAACATCAAAATATTTTGACTTTACTTGGTTGTTGTCTAGAAACTGATCCATATCTGTTGCTTTTCGAATCATGTCCAGTAGGTGATCTTAAAGGATTTTTGCTATCAAATCGAGATAAAAAGTCTCAAGAAGCACTTAGTAAAGAAAATATTCCAATACGAATGGCACTGGATATTGCAGCTGGTTTAAAACATATGCATGATCATGGATTTGTACACACAGATTTATCTGCTAGGAACTGTTTAGTGGCATCAGATCTATCTGCAAAATTAGGAGATTATGGAATTGCTGTAGAAAAGTATCCTGAAGATTATTATGTAGTTGGAGATCGAGCATTGCCTATTAGGTGGTCAGCACCAGAAAGTGTAGAATATACTGACACAACTATTGAAACAAGAGAAATTACGTCTCAAGCAAATATGTGGAGTTATGCTATCCTTCTTTGGGAAATTGTTACATGGGGAAACAGACCATACAATGATAAAAGTGACGAGCAAGTCATTCAAATGCTGTTATCTTTAAAAACTGATTTCTCGACAAATAGCATACAAATACTGCAAGCCTACTTAGAAACATGCCCGTCAAACATATTACAAGCTATTCACTTATGTTTAAATTTGAATCCACAGAAGAGACCAAACTTGGACGAAGTAAAGCAATTCCTTTTAAATGAACATACAGAATATTTAGATTTTGAACAGAGATGGGAAAGTTTACAAATCAATACTACTAAACATCTTCGAAGCGCTAGTTTACAAGATCTTCGAGGTAGCATTGATTCAGATTATTGGACAACTATTGTAGATGATACGCCACGGCAATCGTCATTTCGTCTTGGACCAGGCGAATTAGTAAGAAATGTACCAAACGTTAAAAATAATATTTTGGTTCAACACGAGTCTGGTTCTGAAACTGAAGAGGAAAGTTGGAAAGGACGAATTAAACAAGGAGTTTACACTGAAAAAGTCAAACAAAAGTCTAAATCTGTTACTGATCTAATGGTGCTTGTACATATCGATCTCGATTCTGATGCGGAATTATCAATGGGAGCTCAAACAACAGACAAATATGGGAAGAAAAAATTATCTACCACTGGCAGTGAGAGTGATCTTAGACATAGTAATCAAACTGATGAATTTGATGAAACTCTGAGAAAATTAAGAGATCCTTTACCAAATAATACTTCTAATAAGATCAAAATGTTAGATAATTCAGAACGGCCAAAATTACTGACATTAACTATGGATCAAGGGCAGACACCAATTTTAAGATTATCTTTAGACGATAAAGAACCTATTGTAGAAACTGATACTGCACTTACTGCACATACAAGCACAGAAATTCGTAACGATAAACATGTATTGAGACTTGTATCAAAAGGAGATCCTAATCTTCCTCTTCTTCGCTATGTACCTGATGATACATCTTTCGAAATGTTGAAAGAGAACGACGAGTCTCGATATAATGACGTATTATCTCAACAAGAAAGCACTGACAATACTTGCTTTTCTAACAATTTTTCTGTTAATTTTGAGATAGACGAAAACAACTTAGTCGATGTTGTACGCTGGAATCATGCATTGGATTCTGCTTTAGAAGAAAAGGTACCTGGCTTTTTAGATGAAGGTGAATTTAACGAATATATGGAATCTTCGCCTAAACAAAGTACTAGCACACCAGAATTAGTTGTAACTGCTGTATCTACGCCAGATACGCCCCAATCTCGTACAAGATATTCTGCGTATAATGCAGATGATGAATTTTCTAACGGAGAAGATACAGACCTAGAAAGAAGATGCTTACCAAATGAAGAAGAGGAAGAACGAAAACAGTTATCTACTCCTGATGATGAGCAAAGTTCCGATTCTGGTTTCAGAGATAAAGAATCTTGCGAGGAAGAAGAGAATGGTTGCACTACATTGGCACCTTCATCTTCTACCAATAATTCTGCTACCCTTGTTCCAGCGTCTACCGAAGAGCAACAGTTGCAAGTCTTATTTGAACTAGACACAATCCTCGATGCCGAATATAATGCGACATTACATAAATCTGAAAAAAATACAGAAAACGCATCTTCAATTAATTGTACAGATAACAAAGTACTTTACATAAATGAAGAGGAATCTGATTCTATCCAGACTATTGATACTGTAGTTGAAACAGAAAATAATGAAAGTTATGTTCGAGATGTCGATTTAACAGAGAATGATACTATGAAATCAGTATCAGAAGATGAGAAAGAAACGCAAACGAATATAATTGAAAATGACGAAAAAATTGAATCAAAAGTAGCGAATGATAAAAGTCCTTCTCCACAAAATGACTTAATAGAGAACGATTTGCTAGTGGATACGGTATGTATTAATGAACACCAAGGTCCAGAACAGTGTTTAGAAGAAGAAAAGCAAATTGAAAATGAAGAACAAGATCAAAATGAAAATGAAAATGAACAACGAGATCAAAATGAAAATGAAAATGAAATTCATAGTCAGTACAAGGATGGAAATGAAACTGAGGATGAGGATACTTCTACCATGAGTTTACGTAGTGATAATTCTTATGTATCATTTGGTATGGATGAAGAATTCGTAACAGCAATTCGAAATGAGCTTAGAGAAAAGTTACCTTGTGCTCAAATGTCTGTTGTGGAGCCTTTGGAAACTCATGATGATGATGATAATCCTTCCGTGTCTAGCGATATTGACAATAAGCAATGGGATGATGATGATAGTGAAGAATCATCAAATCAAGGTAGTGGAGGAGTGGGTATTTCGATAAGGTACCTTTTTTATCTTTAATATATTTAATACGATTTAATTCTTTGTTTAAGAAGTTCTATTAAAAATATATTTATTATACACAGGTATAATGTATACAGTACTCCGCTGAGCCCAATTCAGGAAGAACGAGAAAGTACTCTCACTTCTGAGTCTTTAATGTCGAATTCAAGAGATGTATCGATTGCTTCAAAGGAGTCTGTTGTATCTGATGACGTGTTATTAGTTGATACTCGAACAAACAAAATGATCTTGTTGGAAGGCTTAGGTGAAAGGTTGCAGGACGATGATCATGATACAACTAATGGAGATCTTTCTGAAGACGAAAATTTAGATTACAATTGCTCAGTAGTTCGTTCTCGAGATGATAAATCGCATATTATGATTGCAACTGGTGGAGCACCTTTACCAAGTCCTGAAGAAGAATCTAAATGGCAACAAATACCTTCGTCATTTCCTTTACCACTACCTTTACCATTAGAAGATGATCTAATGTCGACGAGTTTTGCAACAGAACACGGGTGGGGCAGTCAGGATGAGGATGAAGAAGAAGAAGAAGATGAGGAAGATGAAGAAGATGAAGATAACAGCTCTAGCTCTGGAGAATTTGTTTGGAAGGTATATATATTATATATACAATATAAAATAAATATGTTCTTTTTTTTTTTTTTTAATAATTTTATATTATAGAGATACAATGAGCCTCATATTGAGCAAGTCCAAATTCGAAGTACTTTAAGTAATACTGAAGAAGCAATAGTAGATGCCGAAGGTAGAATGGATGCAGAAGAGGAAGAAGAAGAGGAAGAAGAGGAAGAAGAGGTAGAAGAGGTAGAGGAGGAGGAAGAAGAAGAATTTACTCCATCAGCTTGGAATGCGACACTAGCACCTCATCGTTCTGCGTTGAGATCTCCAGATAAAACATTAAAATCTGGCGTAAGTTTTAATATCACTTTATTTTCACTCTTTTTTCTTAAACGTAGAATAAATATTTTTAACTTTTTGCTTTTGATTATGCTGCTAGGATGAATCGGTAGGTGTATTTGTTTATTTATAGGACGTTTTATAGAGTTTTATAATCTCCTTCTCACGAATGTTTCTATTCCAGATTTAATTTGAGGTATTTAGCAAATGTACTTTTTACATATTAGAATATATGTTAAATATAGATGTAGCTTAATCATTTTTATCGGATCGGCAATGTGCGATTTGTCCAGGATCAAAAGAAGCGTGTTTGGTTCAAGAAGCAACGCTATCACTGCGTATACGAATATCCAAAGGAAACATTAGCTACCGAGACTCAAGGAGAAACAACTACTGCCTGGGAACCAACATCGTATGCTGGTAAAATTTACAGAAATTTAATTTGTACAATAACAAAATTAAAAATTAATCATGACTTCAAGTATTTTAATATTCCATTCAGTTAATTCCCTACCGTAAGAATGAAATTTATGCACAAGAGAATGACTTACAAATGCATATTTATCTATAAAATATTTAACTTTCTTTTTGTCTTTAGATTGGGAGGAAATGATAAACGAACCGCGATTAGATTTATACCCCCTAGACTATGATGATGCCAGCCATACTGGTATGTTTTGTTACTAAATTTCAATTTGTTTTTTCCTATGATATTGTATTTACAATTATTACAATATGTTGTATCGAATAATTTAATTATAGTTCGTTTCTGTTACAGGAAATGAAGAGTTTTTTGTAAGCAGTTCAAATCGTCCATTTCAATTTCAAACTAGCGACAGTAAATACGTAAGTCAATTCTTTCCTGGTGCTTCTACATCGACAAACGAAGAACACGACGAAGTAGATGGTGATCCACAAGCAACGCAACAAAACAGAATAGATTTGTTAAATCATTATGACCATGGCCAACATCAATTAGGAGAGCTAAGACACACTAGAGATCGTTTAAAGTTAAATTTATCTACGAATGGTACACCTTTTATTTCCACCAAACAAACGAAAGAGAATGATTTTGAAGAGTCGGACGATAAAGGAGAGCAGTCAGAATCCACGGAGAGAATAGATATTACACAGGACCAATCAATTCTATCGAACTCCTTGCCAACGGTGCCTCCTGAAGATATTGGAGAAAATAGAAGTCTTGATCCAACTTTATCGAAAAGTGCCCAATGTGATAGTCAGGAGAAAATGAAACTAACTGACAAGTGTAGTGTTTTAAATAATGACTAACGTATTATACAAAAGGCCGATAGTAAAATTATAAGAAGGATAATTTAGCTAAAGTCCGTCCGAAATAATTTCGTTGCAGAAATATAGCAACTGTTCATTGAGATCGCTGTGGAAAGTTGAATCTCAAATTACTGTACATAAGATGTAGCAAATTTTTATTGTGGCTGAGATTTAATCGATTGTCTATAGTATTATATCAAAGCATACACGTTTTTTTGTTAATATAGAGACACATTAATATAAGTAGAGCTTAATATTTACATAATTTTTTACACGATTAGCTTCATGGCGATAAAGCAACACGTATTCTGTCGCCAATTGAATCGAATAGCAGACAATCGGTTTGTGAAAGCTACATCAACAATATTGAGTTATTTCGTTTCGTGTGTAAATATGTACGCCATTCGGTACATAATCGTTATCGGAGTAGTGCCTGTATAAGTTAATATTACAACTATCATTAATGATTCATAATAATTATTCATATTGACTTTTGATTATTGTTACCGTCAAATATGATATTTTTTTGTATCATAAAACTATAGTAGTAAGGAACAGCTCTCTAAAAAGTATTATAGTCAAAAAAAGGACGGTACTGTGACCGAGTGTCAGCTTTTAGCAAAAAGAAGTTTTATATTCATTTTTTAATGGATGTGTATTGTATTAACTATTATTGTTATTAGGACTGTGATCAGCACATACGTGCATTTTTATTTTGGCTAATTCGGCAAACTAGGGTACCAAAGTGTCACAGGAAACAACAGAAAAAAGTTTCATTGGAAATATGCTATCGTCGAATTTTACTTTTCACTATCTTTAAATAATGTTACTTAATATGACCTCTTTAAACGTTTAATATTATAATAATTGTTGAAGATAGAACAACACTCGGTAAACATTTCATGAAATAACAGTACACAAAATTGTGAATGTAGTATTAAATACTGAATTCATGAAACACGAATATTCACTTGAGTACATACTGTAAAATGAAAGATAAATATCAATAATACGTTAACAATTACTAATCATTAATATTATGTAATCTTCACGAAAAAAAATCTTTCAGAATCTCAATCTTACTACAGCAAAAGTAAGTTTCATAACATAACAAAATAGATTAGAATAATAAGAACTATTGAAAAATTAAATAATAACTTGATATATTTGATATTTGCAACAACACATAATTTCATTAACATATGTGAAATTCATAATAATTTATATTCTATGCCCACTATTAATAGCACAGCAACCATTATGCGACTTTTACTACTATCACGATTATTACTATTATTGTTATTATTATTGATATTGCTAATTCTGTGCTCATTATAATACGTAGGGTATTGATAGAGAACAATTAATATATTGTTATACAGAACAGAAATTCATTTGGTCCAAATATGTATTCCATTGTTATTTCCTATACCGTGTAATCATTTCTTCACTATTAATTTCATGTATCTACATGAAAGATATTACGCTTTAATCCACATATTTTATTTCATTTTAATTAATGTTTGTTCCTTTCTTTTGGTAAAAACGACTGAATCAAATTCGTTGTCTTATTAAAAGAAAATTAAAATTAAAGTAAATAATTTATTTAAAAGAAATATATAAATAAATATTATTACAAGTTTTACTTACAATAATTATTTCCATAAAATATTTATTTATACATATAACGTCATGTTGTCTTACGTTAAGAAGTTATATATGACGTTGCCGATTACGCCACAAAATAATGAGTCCCTGATGATCTGCAGATGCGAGAAGCGATTCATCATAATTAAAGCATAAAGCAAGCGTTGGTGCTGCATGCCCATGAAGACGATTGATTTTTGCCGCTTTACCCTCCCTCGCTGAATCTAGAAGATGAATCGTTCCATCCTCTGATCCCGTAGCTATTAAACAAGCTTCCATTTGCGGACAAAAAGTAGATCTTACAAAATACTGCCTATAAAAGGATAATCGAACTATACGTTATTTACAATTTTAATTAAATTAGTTTATATTCGTAATAATAATGTTTAGATTATAAATTACCTATGTTTTATCGGATATTTCGTCCAAAGTGATAAGGAGCCTTGGTTATCAACAATGTGGTACAATAACACAACATTACAAGCACTGCTCACTAGAAGTGCTGGCCATGGAGCATCTTTTGAAAACCATGAACGCCAAGAAAGACTAGTTATCATGCCACCAGTTTCTTGTACTCTTCGTAATTTTGTTAATCGTCCTGTTCCTGGTTCTAATTGAAATGACATAATACTTCCTCTATCAGTCCCAGCCCATATTATGGAACCACCACTACCTTCACAAGTTAGTGATAAGATCTATAACAAAATGCAATGTTGCAAAGTTTTTATTTTATATAATTTAAGCATAAATATATGTGTTATTATTGAAATTAAAGAAGACTAACTTTTCCTCCAATTTTGCATGAACCACCACGAGGGTATATGCCAGTAGATATATTTAAAATCTGCACAAGACCTTGAGAATTACCAGCAACAACTAAATTATTATTAATAGGTATAAATCCACAGCACAGAACTTCTGCTCTTTGCTGATCATTAACTGTTCGTAAACAATCTGGGCTAGTATCTGTGGCAACATTCCAAAGACGTATAGTGCCATCCAAAGAAGATGAAACTATAAGATCATTACTGATACTCCAATCTAATGCAGTAACACCTTTCTTGTGACCTTTCAATAAAGCTATAACTTTTGGAGGTGTACTAATAGCTTCACATATTGACAATAATCCATCCAATGATGCACAACATAACTTTGATCTATCATTGTTAGCAAATTTTAACATCATCACAGGTGCTTTATGCTGATCAAAAACATGATCCATTCCATCAAAAGCAAAGTTCTCTGCTATTGTTTTTCGTTGTGCACTATGAAGCTTTGTCTTAATTTCTGATTTTTCTTCTTCAGTTGTTTGACTGCCAAGGCTATTTTGTTCCAAACTTTCCCCATATCGCAAAAATAATAATTTTGATCTTAATTTTAAGTAATTCTCACAAATCTTTAGATCCTTACAAGATTTTTCTTTCAATAACTGATTTCTACGTCGAATATAAAGCAACCCTGTAATATAATATTATTTTTAAATTTCAGTAGCATTTTATAATGACTTATAAAATAAACATACAAACCTAAAGTAGGTAATTTATTTACACGTTGTGTATTGTATTTAGCGTCAAGAGCAAATACTTGTTGATGCCACATAGTAACCATTTTACATAACAGATAATATTAACAATATTGAATTATGATTGTAATACAGGTAAATGTTATTCATTAAAATTAAAGATTATATACACATTGACACTTAACCTACTAAATAACCTTTCAGTTGCAAGAAAGTGATATCACTATTAAGAACGAAAATTTAAGAAATTTGCTGATTCTTTGATTTTGAACTTTTCCCTTGTTCTTGTACTATTTATGTTTTTGCACGAAGAACACATTGTGTCAACTTCTTTTTTATTTCTTCCATCAATGTTACGTGCTTCTTTTTACGTCAATAAATTTAAAAATCAATAATGTTTTCGCTTTTCACATTTTGACAATTTACGCAAATGAAATTATCAAAGATGTTGTTATACACTGTTATTAGGAACTTAATATTAATTTACTACTTTCGATAGATTACAAAATACGTACACCACATGCTACATATGTCAGGTATTGTCAGCTATGCACTTTTAAAGGCAACTAACAACTATAATACACTCTTCTACTTAATTTTATGTATAAATAAAATTGCTAATGCAGGAATATCCTGTATATAACGATTAAAAAATGTTGATTATATAAAATATCTGGTTTTTATGCTTCTTTTTGTATATGTATAAGAAAAAATGATTTATTATTGTGTAGGACATTGTAGATTCTATCAATTTAAGTTTTCAGTCATTGTTAAGAATACAAATAAATTTAGTATATAATTTATATAATACACACGTGATATTAAACATGCAACTTTTATTAAGTTTTACTATTAGTTTTGATGTAAATAGTAATTTCGAATTATTGAATTTACATAAATATCGTATATTAATAATATGATAAAAAAATATTAACGATCATTGTTTAATTTATATATTTAAAAATAACTTTTCTATTGTATATTGTAACGTTCATTCTTAATCAATTTATTTTCCAATAATTAGCAAATTTATTTTCCTTCTATTCCTGTTACATATTTTCGACTGAAAAAAATGAATAACATTTAAAGTTAAAATTGTACAAATACGTTTGTCTGAATGTCATAAGATTTGTTTAATACATACATTTATTTTTCGATATTCATATTTATACACAAGTAGTAGCTATTATTTTTTTTTTTTTTTTAATAATCATATAGTAGCATAATGCATTTTAATGTAATTGTAATGGCATAATGCATTTTGCATTTTTGTTTTGTAGGTTACTATTTGGCAAAAATACAAAAATTATCAATGTGTAATAGTTATGTATTCTGAGAACAAACTCCTCGACTTTAATTTCTCTTCTAGAATATTTTGCATTCCTTATTTTAATTTCCCATTATACATCACACTTAATGTTCTTTCCACTAAGCTCATTCGAGCATAATACGAGTAGGAAATATTCTAAAACGTATATTAACATAAAACAAGACAGTATGTATATATTTCTATTTGTTCTCGCACGAGCATATTCATTTAAGTGTACTCTTCTAATGCACAAGGATGTCCTTTGAGTGTCTCAAAATGTCTTGTATAAACTCGCTGATTTATTTAAGATATCAATGTGATTAATATAAATCTTACAAATATACTTCCGATTTTTTAACGATTTTTAACGAACATTATAAATTAAAACCTTAGCTTCTTGACTACAATTTTACTCCTGGAAATAATATATCTAACAACTATAGCAAGCATATCTTTAACATTTATTAAAAAATGTAAATTGCTGAACGTTAATTGAATGAAATACATATTTATCATTAATGAGTTCAGTTTATAAAAAATCGTGTAGAGATCGTGTTTTTTTAGCTTTCAACTAAATTTGTTTGTTCTTTTTAAATTCCTATATCGCGATGTACATATCATACAGCTGACAACCATTAAGAATCGTACGTATATTTGTAGTTTCCTCTTTATATGGAACAATATATCAAAATCGTCATTTAATTAAGTATTACACGTTATATTTTCGGAACATCCTGTAGTCAATACGAACTAGTCATTCCATATCTGGAGGATCGTTAGGACGAGGACAAAGTCGGTCATTTTCCTTGAAAATTTATGATTACAGATTTACAGTTTCTTCTCCCTTTTGCTTCGAAGAGAGCTATTCTACATTTGGTCTTTCGTGATATTCAAACGTATTACCTTATCCATACCGCTGTTACTCAAACTTGTATATATTTATATATTTATGTGTACATACATGTATATGCAATCGTTAACGAGATTTTACTTACAATTATTTACTTTGCCCTTATACATCAGCAGTACTCGATGACGTTTTGACGATTTATCGATTTATTTGTATGGACAATACCATTTATTTCCCAAGTGTATGATACACATACTGAGTCATAACAGGATTCCAGGGAAACTTTGTTCTTTACTTTCCCTCGTATTATTTTACTTCACATCAAGGATGTTATTTGCAATGATCGCTATTCATAATGCAAAAATGTGAAGTGTCGTATTTATCTAAGATGATCCGCTTTGATCGACGCATTACCTTTTTTCCCCAGTCATTGTTTAACTGTACAATACGTTTCTAACTGGCGTAAATAATGTTAACAATACAAATACTCTTTTCACCAGACGGAATCGATAATTGTGTTTTTTTCTTTATTACAATCTAATTAAAAAGATACAAATTATTGCGAATACTAATTGTCATTATACCAACATCGACGTTCTTCGCTAAAGTTAATATCAAAATTAAGAAAAAAGAAAAGATAAAGAAAGTTATCGCGACTCGCCACTCCTTTTTAAAATGTAGTCTCAATGCTGTATCTAAATTTAATTAAAACTTAATTAGTAGTCTTACTTTGATCAACTAAAATTCGTTTTTATTTATGTATTAACAAATATTACAGTTTTTTTTAAAGCAGATCCTAGAGATGAGTACGAATCAGAAGCGAGAAGTAAAAAAAGTTATCGAAGAACTTACGGCGGAGCCACATAAGATTATTTGGACTATACATCTCATAAACATCGAATAGAATGTCATAGTACGTGTCGTATTCTTTTCCATACCCGAAAACTCTCCCTTACATAATAAACTTCAAAAAGAGTTATTTAAAGCTGTTATAACTATTCGATAATAATTATAAATTATTTTGTTGATAAAAAGAATCGTTTGTCCATATCTCCAGGTGTATCAGATCTCAACGATACAGCAGCTATCTAAAAATCGTTTAAACATCTTCCAAAATCATAAATTTGAAAGAGTTAAACAATATTTCTCGAACGAAAAAAAAACTTTAAATTCGTTATTAAAGTTAAAGCATCAACTATTACTTCTAGAAGATAAATTATGATAATAATATAGGGTAATTAGTAAAAGTGAATGTATGAATAAGGGCGGTAAGGTAATGTACGATTCAGATAATATAACTTACAAGTATGAAAGGATCGTAAAAAGTTATATGAGAAATTCTGCAAAATGCAGACCTTCGAACTCTATTATCTGAATTCTTTTTTATTCAAGGCACCACAAGAAACTTATTGAATTCTGTATTTTCTTCTCTTAGCGTTTGTGGCACTGATTTTTAATCTGCAACGCCGTTTTCAATAAACGTAAGATATATTAAATAAGTACCGTTCTCATTTCTAATCTGACAGTCTCTGAAAACATGATATGACGGTATCTTGATTTTTGGTCTAATAGCTTTTTTGTTAATAAAATATAACGTTTATAAATTCTGGTAACTAAAAAAAAAAAAGAAAAAAAGATGTAAGGCGACCAAATCAAATAATATGTATATATATATATATATATAATATGTATATATATATGGGTGCGCGCAAGAATGCGAAACTTATGCAATTGTACACTCATTTAAATACCAAAAGTGACAACATTATGATGATTACAACTTTATATACCTGAAGGTTCCATGGTTAAATACATACAATTATCGTAATTTACAATAGTATAGTTTTTACGTTTCATCGCGAACGGGGTGCTTTGTTTTCATGTAAAGAAGCACTTTTTTAAGATGTTAGTGAGCTGAGATGCCTACATTATACAAAAAAACTATCACCCTTTGCAGTCGATGCAGTATATTCGCAATTGCACAGTAGTATACAGATAGGAGATCGGGAGTAGATTTAACAGTCAATTACTCTTCTAGACCATCATCTTTCCAGTATTTCACACGAGAGTTATACTACTCACAAAAATCTTGATTTTTTTTTATAGTGTGTCAACATACCACATAATCGTTCGTTTTGACAAATTATATATGACCATGTGTTCTTCACAATTTCATATGTTATATAAACACATATAAGTTTATTTGGCACGAACGCGCCTCACATTTGGAAGAACTATGCAATTTTTTCGTGCTACATTTGACTGTCTTCTTCTTGTACATCACACGTTATTTTATGAAAAAATAATACATTATATTTATACATAATCCTATATACTGCATTATACATGCCAAACGTTCTAATATTCTTGAAGAATTATATAGAAATATAAGTAGCATAACATATTAACGAATTTTCGTAATTGCAACATAATATTCTGAAATATTCTAAGAATAAAGAAATGAATAAGATTAATTCGAAAATAGAGTACAACTTCCTTTAACTAACTGTTGCATGAGATTTATATAAAAAGAAATATTTCTCCCCATTAAACACAAAATTCTCAAAAATTGCTTAATCCTTCCATATTTTTAAGATTCACCTTACATTTTACATTAACTCGTGCCATACCAGAATCATTTAGCTTCACCGAAAAGAAAAAAACGTCTTGTCTCGTGTCCTTTTCATGTCATTTGTGTCAATGTCCATAGATCTCACACCACCGTGTGTCACAATGGTGAAGTTGTATTTTGTCTAAAATGGTGTTTCTTCCTCTTTTCTCTATCTCTCTCTTTTCCTTTGCGCAGTCCAACATTTGTTTAATTGCTTCCAGCCCAGTAACTAGGACTATATCCAGGCTTTGCTTGGGCTTTATTCTGAGAACTCGTATTGGACCTTTGGCCTGTGCTGCTACCACCATCTTGATGAAGTGGTTGATGCATTTGATGTGGCATAGTCGGGATAAACAAATGCGGCGCTCCATATCCACCAGGTAAACCGGCATTTTGGCTACTAGTCAGACCAAATGGCGGAGGAGTCGCTGAATGAAAAGTTTGTTTGTCGTAGGACTGAAATAACAACAGAACATTGCATTACTCATCATTAAAAATCGAACAATATTATTCTGAATCTTATTTAAATACTCACATTCACTTTACTAAGCGCTACGTGACTTTTTGCATACATAGTCGCACTTATGTCAGTTGCAGATGACCCGCCAGTGTTAGTATTCCCAGTAGACGTTCCTGTTTTACCAGACTGCGTACTGGTGTAACTGTTCCCTGCACCTTTGTATTCAGCAGAGGGTCCTGCAGACGCTAAAGCATCGTAACTTGCACCAGCGCCATACCCAGATCCGTAACTTCCTGGTTTAGCACTATATGCACCACTGTTTGTGCCCGCGTTACCAGCAGCCGCTATCTGCTATAATAAATGATTTCGATAGTGGAAACAAAATTCCTTATAAAGGAGGGAGAATTCCCGGGAAAGAAGTGAAAACAATATACAGTATTGTCTCGTTAATAAATTCGCTGCTATATTGATTATGTCTCTTGAAATTATTTAGAAAAACGGAATCTGATCTAATCTCAAAATCGTATCCCCAACTATAAATTCATCAGTGAACCGTGAACCTATAGTGAGTAAACACTGTACTTCGATTACAATTTTAATTAACTTACAGGGTAAATAGCAGGAGTTCCGTACTGAAAACCACCTGGCATTATTCCACCACCATACGCAAAGTACGCATATGTCGGAGGAAGTGTAGGATTCATCATTGGTTGCTGATGCTGAGTAGCTGTCTGTAAATAATATATAAACAAAAAATAATTTAAACTTGCAAGTAATATGATTGAAAGTATCGGCATAATGTCTAATCATTGCAACATTATTAAGGGAGGAATTTCTTTTTCTCTTGGTAAAAATCCATTACACCTATTTAAACATAGAATACAATAATTTACCATATAGTTTCTTCAATAAAAAATCGTAACGAAATCGATCTTTTACCAACAGAAAAAGAAATTCTTCCCTTAAGCTGATTATCGAGTCCACTAAATGGTTTATCTTACCTGTTGCGACATAGTAGATGGAACTGGAGATGCATTGCTGTCGTTTCTGGCGAACCTGGCGTCGCTAATACTGGTATAGGCTCCCTGTACACCCTGCACTCCTTGAACACCTTGCACACCGGAGAGTGCATCTCCTCGTCCCCCACCGAGACTGGTAGCGGGCCCGGTTGTCTGATAGCCCAAGGCCGCGTCATAGTAACCAGTAGTTGGCTGCAGGTTAGTCAGGAAGGCCAAACACAAAACTACATGCATACACTGTGTACTCCATATACAAGAAGGCTAACTAATATCTAACTCTACGCGTACTGGATTCAGGGTAGATAACATACGGTTTGAGTTGTACCTGTCTTTTTCTTTGAACTTTTACTGTAAATAATCTATGAGTTGTATACTAATCTCTTCTCTACCGAAACTGCTAATTGCTAATAATAACATATCCACAAAGTGTGTATACCTAAAGATAGCTGCAAAACAAGGTACAACTAAACCGCTTGGAAATTACAACATTCTGTATTTTCATACAGTGTTCAATACATAACATTAGATATAGAGCAACTGAAATCAATAGAGGGAAGAAAGAAGGATGTATAAACTACGATGAGTTTACGGTCAAAATCTGAAAGTCTAAAATGAAAGTCTGAACTCTGAATAAGATAGACTTTCTAAATATCTTCCAAACCGATCGTACACATTCTTCTTTTTCTACTAAATAGTGTATTAGAAATCAAAACCTCTCCAAAGTGTTCATCTGATGCGTCACATCTCACTATGAATAAATACAATAATAAACTTCCTTTATTACCATGAGGACGTGAAACTATGAAATTCATAATTTCTTGGAGAAAAGAAAGAAGAAAAACTAAAGAAAATATTGAAGTAACGAGCAGCTACCAAGCATTAAAGAAACGATTACTTCAGCATTCTTCTTACTAGATAATCATAACAGAAAATAGAATAGCAAGCTCCAGAGTAGTACACCCGAAACATTTTACCTTTAGAAATATAGACATTAATAGAATTTCTTTAAACAAGTGTAATTGACACTCATGAGGGAAGTCAAACTATGCGAAGTGAATTAATGTATCTTTCTTGAAGTGTACAATACTCTAAAGAAGCATTTCAAAAAGATCAAGTACAAGTTACTTAAATGTTAAAAGAGAACTTGCACTTGAATTCAATGCATAAATGAATTAACTAATTGAATAGTAACTGACCATATGTGGTATTCTCTGTTGCATAAGCTGCAATTCTTCGTAGCTGTACATTGGCTGCTGGAATGCATAAGGTACTCCTTGGCCCATAATGTACTGGTGACTTAGCATGGGTGTCATACTTCCAGCGGCACCACCGCCTGTCATATTTCCAGTTCCACTGCTACCCGTTACTACACCACTCGATGTACTTTTCGGGACCGCTAATTAAAATGAACATCGTAATTCATTAGTTCATCGTAGGTAATCATTAATAACTTCAATTAAAGGACTCAGCGCAAAAACCGATTAGCTGCAATTTTTAGCAGAAGCAACCATTTGTGTGGATTTTTGTACTTTAGTATATAGTAGTAGTTTTTGTTATTAATATTGTGAAATTGTAAAAACTGAAGTAGACTGGTTTTTGCATCGAAACCTTCAATCATTGCAATGTAAATCCCACTTACCATTCGAATTCGTTACTTTAGTTTGAGAACTATTTACGGAAGTAGAGCTAAGACCTAACGTGGGTGCTGTGGTAGTTGCAAGAGAACTATTTGATGTCGTCGTATTACTGTCATACTGAGAATCTTTTGTCGTGTTACTATTTAGTTTGTGATTGTGAGACGCCGTTTGTGGTTGACTGACATATGTGCCATATGCACTCGCGTACACCTATGGAGACAATTTTAGTAATTTTGTGCAGATACAATATTTAAAAAAGAATGTTAAGTCTCTAAAGTGTGAACAGAGCCAAAAAAATCTCGTCAAAATGAATCGACTTATACAATTTTTCCTTAGAGGCTTAACATTGTCCTTTATGATGAAAATACTGTACTCACAGACTGTGCCGCGCTTTGGTAAGCTCCAGAAGTTTGTGTGATAGGTGATGTAAACGTAGTAACAGATGGTTGGTATGCTTGTGGTGTAGACTGAAACGAGGACGAGCCTTGATAACTTGTTTGATACCCTGTACTGCTATTTGACACAGTATTCGTAGCTACAGATTGAGCTTGATATTGCGACGTTGTAGCAGGTACATATCCACTCGCAGACTGATAGACCTATGTCATAAGAATATTATATTTGATAGATTGTTTCGATTTTTACATTTGATTACGCTACGGAATAAGAAAATGCTTCTGAACCAGAGAATTTAAGTACGAATCCCAAATGAAAATTCATGTAAAGAAAATACCTGGTTAGTAGTCGTTGGTTGGTTGTAACCAGCAGCTGCGGACGCAGGTGCAGAAGGAGAAGCTTGACTGAAAGTTGACGTATTAGACTGAGGAAACGATGATGAGGAATTGTAACTTGCTTGTGAAACTGTCGGCGTTGTGGAATAGCTATTAGCATTAGTGCCTGACGCAGTTTGAAATGATGATTGAGCAGATTGAGCATTTGTAGAATATGCATTATAAGTGCTTGGTGTTGCAGAAGGTGCTTGAAATGATTTTTGAGATTGGTATGTTGTTGTTGTTCCATACGTCGGTGCATTTCCTGGCGAAACTTGCGAGGTAAAATCTTGCTTGGTTATGTCTAACGTTTGCCCGGTACTGCTACCACGAGCTGTGAAGCTTTGAGCGTTTATCGAATGTTCGCTTGACACAGGTAAAGTGTCGCTGTTTGACAACTGAAAACAATTGTAACTCAATAAATAAAAACGATTTAAAAGTATTAAATGCTTTTGTTAATAATATATATGTAAAACATAGACAACTTACCATTTGAGAAGTAGTGCTAAAAGGTGTTGTTGAAGTTTGTGTTGTTTCAATATCCAGAGAATTACTCGTATTGGCAGTGTTAACAGCATTTGTAGCAGACGACACATCCACACCAGGAATTGTACTGCTAGCTGAATTGAACTTTTCGTTTGCAGAGCCATCAAGAGAACTTGAATCGCTACCAAATTCTAGTGCACCGAATTGAACATCAAGAAATCCAATGCCGCTATTTACAGCATCTCCTGGCATTTCTACGGCGCTAGATGGAATTTTTGATGGAGGTGGCACTCTGGGACGTTGTTTCGTCTGTCTTTGAGGCTAACAAATTTAAAAAATATTGAGTTATTAAATAATATTTAGATTGATATTAAAAGTATTTCACGCCATATTTTAGCATTATAAAAAGATAATAGTAGAAACATTGACTAAATAATTACTTGACTGGATATCGAGGAAGAGAATGATGTTTGTCCAGTAGCTTTCAAATTTTCACTTGTTTGTTGAGTAAGCTGTGTTAAATACTGAGTCTGTGCAGCTGTTAATACTCCACCACTCATAGCATTTGGTTGCTGTGAGAGCTGCATTGTTGGTAAACTCAATACAGGTTGTTGTTGTTGAGATGGTTGTATTAATGTTTGTTGTATTGGTGGTATATCTGACAGTTTCGGTAGCTCCTTTATTATAAATAAAATAAAAAAAATATTAATGTATATTGGTACATTAAATAATATTTAAAAATTATATATTTTTTAATAAGAAACTTACATTTTGATTGGATTGCACTGTTTGCAAATCTTGAGTTTTTGGTTCCTCAATGGGTGGTGGAGGATCTGCTACAGAAGTACTTGGTGTGAAAACTTTCGTATCCGCCAGTGAACCTGTATATTCTTCATTGTCCCAATCTTCCGCAGAATCAAGATTGTTCCACGCATCTGTTCATACATTTTTAATACATAAGAGAAATTTAAGGGCACTTGAGATATTAATAACTGATGCTTAAAGTTACAAATGACTTTACCCATTTTTGGTTCCTGGACAGTTTGCTGTTGATCGTCATTGCCTGTCCATGTATCAATAGATCGATTGAAATTGTGAGGCGATGAAGTAGATGATGGATCATTACGGTTGGCGAATGTTCGCGGACCAAGCCCTCTCCCTCCACCTCGTCCACCTCGGCCAGGTCTTCCTGGACCACCTCTTCCTCTCCTATTACCACCATAGCTGCCATCACGAACACCGTCTTCCATATTTCTTTCGTTCTCTTTGTTTTCTCGACCGCGCCCTACATAAAGTTGAATTACAATAATGCCCAGTAACAGCATCATGATCCAAATCATTTTTTAACTTACATCCACGATTATCATGATTTGGACGTCCTCGCATACGCGGAGGACCTCCACCTCGCTGATTACGTCTTTCATCCCAATCACCGCCTTCGTCTTGACCACCAGAAGTATCCATATTTTGCTTAGAACCACTAGGCTGACGAGGCTTCTTCTTTTTCACTTCCCACTCTGTTTTGACTCCTTCCAGAAGATCATTAACAGCACGATCCAAGTCTCCATCGCTATCATGCAAAGCCATAACAACTTCATCTTCTGAACATCTGGTCATATCCATCACTTGTTTTATACGTTCCTTTAAAACAGGATCTTCTCCGCTGCCCATTCTGGTGTCAATGATTTGTGCATGCCGCGTCTGGACAGTGTTTGGCTACAACGCCATAGTTGTTAATAAGGAATTCTTTAATGGGTGATGTTGTTAAAAATATTAAATGTTAAAAATAAAAACAAATAAATGTTTATATAAGTGAAATTAAAGAGTATAATAATTCATAATACAATGTACATGGAATATTTGAATGTTGACATTAATGGAATAATGAATAATATTATTGTGATTGTAGGCTTACTGACCTGTGTTTTATCATGTTTTGATGAATCCGATGATTTTGTTTGATGATGATCTGATTTCCCATGTTGTGAAGATTTGTTTTTGTTGGTGCCTTTCCCTCCGGAGGACACCGATTTGTTGCTTGAACTCATTGCCAACTAAAATCCCACACACCTATATCACTCACCTATCACACTATATACACTCTCTATTTACAGTCTGTAACAAAACAAATATACAATTGTGTACATTTAATATTATTATATACTAGAAACAAATATGCTGTTGTTTATAATATTTTGTATTTTTTATAAATCTGATTACCAAGATAATATTTTATTGAAAGTTTTTTAGTTTACTATATATTAGTTTATGATAATGAAATATGCTATGATAGTATTCTTTTTCTTGAGACTTTAACTTTTTATTATTATGTTATACATTGGAGATAAATAACAATTTTAGGATTTTTTAATTAAAAATGCAGATAAAAATGAAGCTACATGAATTGTTATCAAATTCTCTGACATAAGGGGATTGCTTTAAAACATATCAATATATTTAATTAAATAGAAACTTAATGGATTAGATAAAGAATATGTTTAGATAAATTACTATCACTTAACATTTTAAAAATATACATGTATATAATTATAACTGTATTGTATATTTAATGATATTGGTTTCATAGAATATACAAACTAATTGTTTATATCTGTCAATACTTGATCCTTAATAAATAAACAAATAAATGTCACTAAGAATCAGAAAATAAGAAATATATTCTACCCAAGAGTTAATGAATCATACGATAAAGTTTTAATAATAAATATTTCTGATTTTGTATAAGTTTACATTATACTTTTTTGTGACAAAAAATGTACTATATCTATAAATAAACAATATTCATAAAAGACTGATTAAATGCACATTGCACTTAAATAAAGAAACAATGACTAACTGGTATTATTTATCTTAAACAAAGATTAATTGATAAAAGACTGTAAGTCTTAACTTTAATGAAGTGTTATAAGTCTTACAGCAACACATGAATATTATCAAATTCTATAATAAAACAATTCTCAATTTCCATGACACTAATAAGTCATTCGTTAAAATTAATATATGAGTAACTATTGAACACAAAAGAACATAATTAAGAAACAATTCAAAACCACTTCTGAATATACTACAATAATATGTAATAAAGATTACACAACCATAACTATTACATACAATCCATCAAAAGAAACCTAGTTAAATTACTTTCAAAACAAAATGTAGCATTACTATAATTTTAAAATTTATTAAATATATGCTTAATCGAAATTAATAATAATTATGATATAAATTTATATTGGAAGTAACCTAAATAAGAAAAACAATTGGTACATAAAATTACACATTAGACCAAACGAGCACGTATCGTGCCTGATATCAAACCCTGATTACGAAAACGTCTACAAGATTTACAACGAAAAAAAAAAAGCGACACCGAATTGAAAGGAACGCTTGTGAGATATAATTTTACCCTTCCGTATTAAACAGAGACGAAAAGGTTAGGGTCGACTAACGACGATAAATCGAAAATCAAATCAACGTCGAGCATTTCTTAAAATAGTAGTGTTCCTCGTGAAATGATCGTTTAAAGAAAGAACGAATAACTAAGCGTCAGGGTAATACGCAGAACGATCGGAATCTTATCTGGGAGTTTTGCGAAATTTCAGAGGATCGGTACTACCCGACACAAAGGACGATGTCCTACTGATAGCGTTGACGCTTCAACGAATTTCGAACAGCACAGAAAACCATGGACGATTGGCGAAGCAACAAAGAAAAAAAAAAAGGAAATATAAATTTTTGACGTGCGCGATGAGAATACGATGAAGGAGGATTATCGGGTGCATCACAAAAACACCTTGTCCGTTGCGTTGTTGTTCGCAAGCGGGTCGTGAAAATTCTTCGAACAGACGGTTAAAGGAATCGGCCGTGTTGGATTTCGTTATGCTCCTGAATCAGTAAAATGACGTCGATGTGGAATATTTTCTGCAGACCATGTGCACGGTAGACGCCATTTCTGGTTTTGCGAGGAAGGCTTGTCAACCATCGCCGCGGTGGAGCATCGATAGATCTCCGTAAGACGATCGAGTCAAAGTATTCGCAAGTAACTCACAGTTATTATATGTGTTGTTTGCGTACTCGGAGGACACGTCCGTAGTCAGAAACAAGCGAAATTCACGACGCCTCGGCTTTTTCGGCCGTGGCGCGCGAAAAACCACGAAAAAAACAACGAATTTGCTCGTACCTGGTTAGTGCGCTCAAAACGCAGCTCGGTCACGTGACCGCGGGCCCCCCTCCCTAACGCAGCAGCACCGCCTCTATACTTTATCAGGTTCCATTCACACAGCTAGCCAATTTATATGAAAACTCACAGGTCTGCTAACCAAACGGTCCTAAAATTTCTAGAATTTTTACGAAAATTAACTTTAAGATACGTTTTCAATTCGTTGATCGATTAACATTGCTGACTGATTCACGTTTATAATTATAGCCAGTAAAAGTAGCAAAGTATTTATGTTTTAATTCAGAATTTATCTTTTTGATAATGATTGAATTGAATTATATACATAAATAATATAAGTTTGAGAGAAAATATTTCTGTTAGTACGCGAGTAAGTCAGTAAAAGTGTATACAGTTTTGTTAGTTTTTCCTAGAAACCTATTTATATTACACAATTATATTTAAATTTGTTTACAAAGGCAAATAATTATGTGGAATTTCAATGTAATTATATAATTTCTATATTTGGGTTATGTACGCATGAAATTTATCGCTGCCATCGATATAGAAACGCGCCAAGACAGTCTTAATTATTTGTTGCTTTCAATGATAAATTTACCTATATATAAGTGCTTTTCGATTTCAATTCTGATCGATTTTGATCAATTTATTTTTTTTAATTGTAGATGAAATTTCTGAATTTTTTCTCATGAAGGAGAATAAATAAATATGTATATGTATATGCTATCGAAGGTGATTGACTTGTAAATTGTAAGTTCGCAAAAAATTAGAAATAAAATTCTCTTTCGACACGATTTGTATTCGTTTGTACTTGTAATTAAATTAATAAAAAGTATATAGTTTTTTAAACACAGGAATGTAAGTATTTTTACCTTTCTAACTAAACATATATTTTTAAATTCACAAAATATGTATATCAAAAATATTGTTATAGTATAATTAAAATAGTTTTACTATAATTTAATGCTGTGGAAAATACAAAAATTATACTTACTTCTGATTATTGTTTCTACAAGGAAATGATTGCACACTTGTTAAACTTAAAGATTTTATTTTATTTCATAACTTATTTGTGCTGTACTTAATTATTAGTCTTTTGTAATATACTTATTCAGAGCAATTATTATTAGCCTTATAGTTATTAGATTATCTGTGCAAGATTGTCATATTTAAAAATATAACATATTGTATGAGAATATTTTAATAATAGTTTATATACAATTATACATTTGTACTTAAGACCATATAATTGTTTTAATCATTTAGAACAAGTTTCTGTGTCATTAATTTTTGATATACTATATATACAAACAGGTTTTTTTACAATAGGATGGACACTATGTTCTAACGAAAGCCCCATTCTGTGCTTGAGAAATTCTGACATTTTTCTTGCAATAATTTTATTGTTTTCATTCACCTCTGAATTTTTTATATATTCATCAATCTATAATGATAGTAGGAATTACTCACACGAAATAAGATATTCATGAAAATGTGAATAAAGCAAAGATAATTACCTTCATCCACTGGCATTCAGAGATTTCTCTGGTACATTTTTTAATGTCTGAATTGATAGGAGTCATATAAACAATTATGTATATATCAGAGCAACCAAATGCATATTCATGTACATGTCGAAAGCCTATTAAGCATTTGAAATTAGCTTGAATGCCAGTTTCTTCTAAAACTTCTCTTTTTATAGCTGTTTCTAAGTCTTCTCCTTTAATAAGAGGAAAATTATTGACTGTATAATTTAATTCTCAATCAGAGATAAAATCACATACCTGGTTCCACATAACCACCTGGTAGTTTCCAAAATGCTGTTCTATTTACATATTTCTCCTTAATTACTAAGACCTCATTGCTTTTCTCATTATAAACAAATGCTCCAACACCTAAAATTGTATGAGCATAATGAGGGACATTACATTCTTGATCTTTGACTAGCCATCGATATAACATAACATATTCTTCTCGTGCATGATGATATTTAAATTCTTCCTTCACAAGTATTGGTATCCATTCGGAATGTTGTAAATGTACCCGAAACCATATTGTGCGCTTTTTTTCTTTTATCCACTGTTGTAAAGAGACTACAATAAAATTACAATGCAAATATTAATTTAATTCAGACATCTACTGTATTGCATTTATTTAAAAGATAATGAAAGAATGGAATTTCGTCTTTTGAACTTGTTTCTAAATTTTGTATTAATAAAAAAATGACAAATACCTGTAAGACGTTGAGTGAATTCTTCAGACCCACAAGCTTCTTCGTTTGAATCGACAGTTACGCCGTTGTAATGGTCGTTACGCCCTTTAAAGCACTTAGATGTCATAATTACGGAATGTTTTGTGCTATGTGTTGAATAATACGATATTGGGGAAAAAATTGATTTTGAAAAAAGCTGTTGTTTTACTACCGTGGTAACGCGACACAGTTTTGATGTGTTGTACAGCGGAATATCTACAAATCTGTTTAAGTGGCGAGGATTAAAAATTTCCCGACAAAATGTAACGTGACTTGTTTTATGGCATCGACGTGTGAAGCTATAATGCTGCTGGAAATTTGTATGCAATACAAATTGAAAGTTTTCTATCTTGGTACGTATACAGTTAACATAGTGAAACATTCTAACCTGATATTACTATTGTAAAAATCTGACCAATAAATGTCTTATATAATTTATAATAAAGTACTTCTTCATATGTGTGAACAATTACTAGTTTTCACTGCCTATGTAACATATCAATATTAATTATATGTAATATCCTTGTACGAAAGTGGGTCATGTCGTATAAGTGGTTAGAAAATTTATAAAGATTGTTAATAAATGATAGATCTGATATTTCGATCTACAGTTCGTAAACATGTTGGGTAAATAATCCGACTTTTATTACATAAAAACGAGCATTATGTAAGAAAGTATTACAAATGAAATGTGTAAAATATTTATATAAATATCTTCACCATTAAATCTTGAATAAAATAATAACAATAGGACTCATCCAGTTCTCGTATTATCGTTATAAATTATTTTCTATACAGTAGTTTCTTAAAATTAGCAGTGCACGCTGACTGAAAACAAAAACAAAACAAATAAATATGAGCAAAAAAAAAAACAAGGAACATAGATACAAATTTTGGCTAAAATTTTATAACAATTCAACAGTTTTAAATCATCTGAACCATAACAAATACATAAACTAAAAAATTTCAGATAGTACAATCCCGTTTTTTGTTCCAAAATGATTCCATGTTGTTGTAGACTTTAACAGTTGGAGAATTGTAATGCAAGGCCTCGCAAATACGACAATAATGTCTAGAAGTACTACGAAAATAACCGTGTTCATTAATTACTCGATAAAATGAACGCCAATTATGATATTCCATATATTTATCGTTGTGTTGATGCAAATAATTTATATAATTAGCCAAAGCGGCTGGATTAGCAAAATCGCTAACGTGTAAAAATGAATTAGGCGGTAGCAACGATTCGCAATCTTTCTTTGGTGGTCCCATTATTATTGGAACCGCTAATTTGTGATAACCATGCCAAAATACTTTCTCCGTTATGTACTCTTTACAATTGGAATTTTCGAAGGCTAAATAAAATTTATACGCATTCAAAGCAGGACAGTCTCTGTCGAAATGGCCTGGACAAGCAGTCACATTGCCATTCAAACATTTCCCGAATATATCAAGATCGACACCAAGAATGGATTTCAGTTCGCTCACGTAGTCCCATCTTCCATTTTTTCCAGCACAGTTGCTACCCATTATAGCAACTAGTTTAGTTTTCGGTGTTCTTAAAACGTCCTCTAAAACATTAGCATTATGCAAATTGTTGAGGGATTTATAAATTGTGCGACCGTAAGGTACCGGCACGTCACTGTCCATTCGATAGGTCATTGACCAATTAAATAGACAATTGTACTGAGAGATATCTTGATTTCTGTAGAGGAAGGTGTGCAATGGTGATTCGTCGGTCAAGAAGATCCATCTCTGATCCCATCGCTTTCTAATCGGCAATTCTGATTTGCTTTTAGTCAAATGTAGATGAAATACCACTGCGTCTGCTGTGCCTAAATCTTCTGATCGATACGATAATATACAGTTTTTCACTGTACAATTCTCCCACGGTGAAAATCTATGTGGGAAAAGTTCAAATTGTGATACATACGTAAATTAATTATTGTCTTTTTATAAAATGTATGAGAATTTCTAGAAAAAAATTATTCACATATTATTCGTGAAGTGTCTTATGTGTCTGCGTTCCAAGAATTTTCCGTGCTTCCAAATTAAAATCAAGTATGGTTTCTTTTTCGCATTAATTATCGGCGGTGGGGCATTCTCTTCAGTTGATAAGAGCCATCTTCCGAGCAAAGTCATTTTATTGATCTGATACAAGTGGAGGAGAAATTAATGTTATTAAACAGTACATAAACGAATATTTATGAGGAAGGTTTATTATTGATAATGTAATTCTAAGATATTTCGTTTTAAAGTCGTTTAGAATACTTCGAAAAAACACGATGAGTTTACGGAGAAATTTATACAACGAATTATTTATAAACTTGTTTTACTCGTAAGCTTAACATTTTATGTATATATTTATATCTAGTATCATTCTTACGAATTCGATAGAAATTCCTACCCTATCAATTATAGTCTCTTTCTTGAATCAGTGACCTGTTTCAGCCTTAGTGTTTGCTATAGAATGGCGCAAAATTTAACACGTTCAAGTGACTTCCTACACTTTTCACTTTCTTTCACTTATACAAATATGTACTACATATTAGAAATCAGAATATTCTATTTATATCACTACATTTTATTTAAACTTCTAAGTATATTAATATTGTCTAGAAGTTGATAAAACTACTAATGTACTCATTTCAAATTTTACGAAAACATCGCAAATCCAAAGTGTCGATTTCCAATGAATGTACTAATTACTATTATTATATACACTAATATATAGCGAAACAAAGGTAAAAATACTTATTCTAAACTGAAACAAATTTCACGCTAAAAAAACATACCTGTTCGTCAGCGAAATTTCGTTTTCTCAACGGCATCATGTACTCTTCCATCTGTACAGTTTCTCGACGACGTTCAGTGCTTTCGACAACCGTTTTTTTATAGACATTTTCGGCGATGAAGTCCGGGAAAGTGATCAAAATTGTAAGAAAAATTGTAGAGCTGACACATAGGAGGAACAATATTAACGTGTACCGCGGTATACCAAGCATCGTGCTTTTACGTATGTATTTCAAGGACTGTGTATGGTAAGTGTTAAACGGAGCATATCAGCGCTTGCTGCCAACTGCGTTTCTATTCTTCGCGGGGCCGTTTCTCCGTTTTCGGATTACGTGCCGCTAGAATGAAGTAAAATTGACAATAGACGAGAGATTGACACGTGCACATTTCCTCAGCGTCGCGATAATAGCGCGACAGAACGAGGTTGAAGCGTTGTTTGAACGAAGATCGGTGAAAACGGGGAACGAAAGGAAGAAAGACGTCTGGAGGAAAGAAATAGGTCCGCGGGCGACGGTCAACAAGGCTACCTTTGACGTGTACTGTAACTGATCGTTGATCTCGATTGTCTTGGTTAACCAAGTGTGACGGTCCCTCGTGTAGCAAGTCGCGAACGTTACCCCTAGCGGTGACAGAAGACTACCTTTGTTCTTATCTTTTGGAAGTTTGACAGTGTCACGAGAAAGATTATAAATAAACTGGACTAAGCTTCGATAATACGCGGGGAAATCTCCTCGAAGACATTCAAAAATGTCGCGGAACTAAAATCAAGTTTTTTCTTTCGGAAAAATCGCGGAAAATCAACGAAAATATTCTATACGAGTTTAGAAATTCAGAATCGTTTTATGGGTACTATGATATCGTAATCTGGATACATGTTTTATCGTTTAGGACAATTTCGGGTTGACACAATTTTATCGATAATAAATCGATAATAAAACGATAAAATAAAGCGTACACTTGTGTAAATATATCCATATTTTTGGAAGTTCCATTGGCTTCTTCCTGAGGTCTCAGGTATTTCGTTTGCGGGGAGATTTCTGAGTGCGACGAAGAAAAAGAAAATGGAAACGTAAAGATTTATGTGATTATTTGTGTCGCATAAAAGAGCGTAGATTAATTGAATTGAGGATTAATTTTTTCAGCAAATAATTTACACTCGCTTACCATTGATTATGATTTAAATTAATTGAAAAATCTCGTTTTTCTTTGAATTATATTACCTTTAGCAATTTTGCAATCAAGTAAATTTCTTACTTATTTAATACTGTTACATAATATTTCATAATATAGATTTGTGTTGTAAGCATCTTAAATTAACACCTGTATGTCTGTGAATTAGTATCTGTATTGATATTATACAAATCAATTTTGTGATAGTTGTAATTATACTACACTGTGTAAATAAATATTTTCTTAAACTAGAGACTATTGTAATTTTTATTTTAAATTATGATATTTTCTGTGTGTCATTTGTATTTTATATTCTACATATCTGACTAGGATATTAAAGACAATATAATCCTGTTATTTATAATTTAAACCTTATTCGTTATCAAAAATAAAGTTACAGTATTCTTATGTGGTAGGAGACGCGCTTTTAAAGTTGATTCATGTGTCAACGACTCGTAATCAATGAAATTCTTAGAACGCAATTTTAAAAGATGGCTAACTTATTCGAGGCGATGGTTCTTACTGACACGCTAAATGGTCTTTCAATTCTGTAGTGTATAGCATGTATGATGACATTCTACGAAAATTATAACAAAAATATATAAGACAAATTTTACCAGGCGCGTGTATTAAATGATTATAATTTAGTATTTTTAACTACTACAGTTTCAGGGTAGCTAGAACGGCATTCTTCATTTGCGTACAATCTATGGTTGACACTAGTCAAAGGAAACGTGCAGGCGATTCAGTCTTTCCGTTTCCGTCTGCAAAAGTGACGCGGAGAGAACAATTTTGGGGTTAGATGCAGTGCACGTGTGAACAAGATGGTGACTTCTCCTAAAGTTGTTAAAAAACGTAAAGAATCGTTGAAATCGTTGCACAATTTAAATGAGAGAAATACAAAACTAAAATCAAGTACAACACCTAGCAAAGTAACTATGAAGAAAACGAAACGGAATGTTAGTACGAATTTTGAGACAGCAGAGATTAAAGATGACTCCAAAAGTAAGGAACTTGAAGAAACGAAATTAATTAATAAAGAAATATCTAAAGACGAAAAGAAAATAGGTGAAATGCAAACTACAAAACTGACTGCAAAATATAAGACAAAAAAGAAAAATAGCAGTGAATCAGAAAAAACAGAGTCAGAAGACCACATGGACGATGTGGATAATTCGGAGTTGCAAGATGAAAAAAATACTGAAAAGAACGACGAGGAGCTGAAACGTGGATTAAAAAGGAAGCGAGTTACGAAGGATGACGTGAAAAATAAAAAAAATGTCACTTCAGTAAAAAACTTGGCTTCCAAGACTTTCCAACTGCGAACATTAAGACAACAGAGATTGAGAAACATGTATAATAAGAGTGACGAAAATTCAGACACCTTAAACTTGAATGATTTGTCTAAGGAACACATACTACAATGTATTAGAGCTATTTTTCATTTAACTGAAGAACAATTGAAAGATAAAAATGCATTATTTGAAGGAGAAAGTCAACCAGTATTTATGCAGATAACATGTATAAGAGTACCAAAAACACCAAGAAGAAATATGAGAATGTAAGTCCATAATTATTCTCACTGAGCAA
The DNA here is from genome assembly GCF_051401765.1 of Calliopsis andreniformis. Taxonomy (NCBI): domain Eukaryota; kingdom Metazoa; phylum Arthropoda; class Insecta; order Hymenoptera; family Andrenidae; genus Calliopsis; species Calliopsis andreniformis. The sequence goes on from NC_135063.1 coordinate 9,305,189, forward strand.
GTTTTTTTTGTAAATACTTTTGAGAGACAGATTTAATTAAAATTAGACTATGTTAGCATAGCTTTTTAATATAGTAAATATGTTAGTATTATTCTATATAAAAAGTGTAAATTACAAATGATTATAACTTTATATTTGCCAATGGATCCTTATGAGGAACCATGATTACATCTCTAAGAATGATGTATTTTTGGTATAACCATCAATTATCTTGTTTAATTGAAGCATATTTATCATTATTGATTTATTTTTCAGTTTATTACCACATTCATTGGTATCTCCAGATGATGATGTTGCTCTCTTTGTTGGTGATCTACAAAGAGGCAGGAGGAGGGATTATGAACCAACTATAGAACATTATGAAGATTTGCTACGAAAACATGGTTGTACAAGAGTGAAGACAGTAATACCATTAAATCAAGTGAAAACAGAGCATGATCAATATGAATTGAAGAGGAAACTTGTGGGAAGCTATGACCATTTTCTTGTAGATGGAAAAATAGCAGGTCACTTATCTCATTTATTGGGAAGAGAATTTTATAAGAAAAGAAAGTTACCAACTTCAATTAGAATGCAAAGTAAAGATTTAAAGCATGAAATAGAACATGCTTTGAAGAAAACTGCTATGCACTTGCATTCTCTTGGTGATACTCATATAGTCCAGATTGGGCATACATCTATGAAAGAAGAAGAAATTTTGGAGAATGTGTTAGCGGTATGCAGCGATTTATCTAAACATTATCCAGGAGGATGGAACAATATTCGTGCTGTTCGTATAAAAACTACTACCAGTCTTGCTCTTCCAATTTATGTATCAACAAGTAAGTTTTATTCTGTTATGTTAAACAGAATCAGTTTTTATCTATTTCTATATTAACATTAATATTTTCTTACAGAAATGAAAGACTCTGTGCAAGTTCCAGTAGTGCAACCTAAGAGACCCAAAGCATATTACACAGTGAAGGGTGAAATAAGTACTTTGTCTAGTAAAGGTGCTACTGTAATTGTTACTCCTGAAGGAGATGTTACAGTTCAAAGAAAGAAAAAAGTGAAATCAACCTAGATAAGGGGTCTAAGGAAGAACAAAATTTTACTGTTTGTTTTGTATTACTTTATTAAACCTAGTAAACAAAGTTAAAAAATGTTCCTCTAATTTTTTTAATTTACCTAAACATTTTATCATAAGTATTTCAAATTTTTAATTATTGCACTCTAAATATACATCTAATTATCTATATTAGTTTATATGAAATAATTTAAAACTCTAGTGGTTAATATAAAATAGTCTGGTCTTTCTTAGAAATACTTTGGTATCCATTCGCTGGCAACAATGGAATATTACTAGGAATACCATTTGTAGTTTGTATGTATTTATATGTGTTAACAGCATTTGTGACAACTTCAATTTCTTGAAAATTCTGAAGTCGTTGAATATCTTTATCCTTTCTTAATCTAGTATTAGGCAATTTTCTTAATTTCACAATTTGATTGGGATCGATACTTAATTCTTGGCAACACGTTCTAATTAATCCTTGGTATGTTAAATCACTCTGATGCAATTCAATTTCTATGAAATCTGGGTCTACGGAATCCGCAATGCGTACTTTAAGGATCAATTCTAAAATGTGAAATAAAGTTTTCTTAAGAACTTAATATTACATGATAAAAGAACTGTAACTGTGCTAATATATAATGTAGGATTGGATTATAATAAATTTCTTACCATCTTGATGTAAGCTACTGCTTCTTGCTACAGGGATTCTAGAATCTACATTTCTATGCACAAGATCATTTGTTACATATTTAGAAATAGCATTGTGTACTGTTGATTCATTCAAAATTTGTTGACTATCCATTGCATGTAACATCTTCAAAATAATAGAAGTAACACACAGATCCTGAAGTTTCTCTAATTTCTAACTCTACACTTGTAACTGCACCATAGCTTAAAACTGGCAACTAGGTATATTTGTATAATTTCTGTTACATTCAAAATGTAGAGATATCCTGAAAAAGAAATATCCATTACAAAATTCTGACATTTTGAATGTACCATTGTTTACAGTTATTATACACACATGAGAAAAGAAACTATACATTAATAATACTGCATTTAATGTTACAGACTTTTTTAGTTAACAATAATAATAAAAATATCGAACAAAAATGTAAGAAACTTTAAAACCCAATAAAAATGATTAAATTTCTATTAAGTCACCGCTACAGGCTGCATTTCTCAAGCTCTCTTCCAATATATTTTTATCATCCATAATTTCATGACTGGAAGATAAGTCAAGTATCACATTTTTTATATATCGGACAAATCTAGCAATCACACTTTGAAATGAACAGAAACGATAATATATACGACACAAATTTGGTTACCATTTAAATCAGAACCTGGACACTCCTACATACCGTTCTATTGTATTTTAGAACTATGGCCACAGATGAGCTTCGTGAAACCGTTACAAAAGGCGCTGGTGTCGCTTTTATAGCACCATTTCATAAAAATATAAAAAATTAGAACGATTCAAATTATATTTAATTTTAAGTTTACTATATACATTTCCTTTGAAGAAATATCAAGAATTACAATTAGCAATGTTACTAAAGAAACATGAAAAATGATTTACCAATCAAAGTTTTCTATTTTTCTTACAAAATCAAAACCAATTGAATTTAACTAAAATTTTTCCCACTTAATACTGCTTTAACTATTAAAACGCTTTTCAGTAAATTAGAATCATTCTAATTAATGAAAATCTTTTACATGTAGGAACTCGCAGAATATCTTTTCAAATAGATTTTATGTAATAAAAATCTTATTCAAATTACAGTAAAGGGAGAAGGAACGATCGTTGGAATCATTGAAACGAGTGGGCGTATGTTTATCAGCCTGAGTGGTAATTCCGTGCGTTTGAAATATTTGTTGGTCCTGAAAAGGACCGTTTTGTTTCAGTAGCCGGGGAAATAGCTTATTTGGAGCTGGTGTATTTGGTGACTGCCTTGGTGCCTTCGCTCACTGCGTGTTTCGCCAGTTCACCAGGCAGCAGAAGTCTCACTGCAGTTTGGATCTCACGAGACGTGATCGTCGAGCGCTTGTTATAATGCGCCAATCTTGAAGCTTCCGCTGCGATGCGTTCGAAAACATCGTTGACGAAGCTGTTCATGATGCTCATCGCCTTGCTGGAGATTCCAGTGTCGGGGTGCACTTGCTTCAGTACCTTGTAGATGTAAATTGCGTAGCTTTCCTTCCTCCTCCTCTTCTTCTTCTTATCGGCTTTGCTGATGTTTTTCTGAGCTTTGCCAGCTTTCTTCACGGCTTTACCACTGACTTTTGGCGGCATGGTGAAAGTTCTTTACTCTTCAGAGACGACGAAAGCAAGGGAGTAATCGTATTCGGTGGCTCGATGACCGCTGAATGATGTTGAACGCCGGTTTCACGCCGCTTTTATGTGCTTCCGCTAAGGTTTACGACGCGCCAATCAGAACTCGCCGTGGCAGAGCTGCGGGTTCCCCTGATTGTGATTGGTGCGGGGCTGCTACCGTTGCACTCTCACAATGGAATTGATTTTGTACACAGAGTGTATCTAATAAATTTCTAAGATTCTTTCACTGAAGTTCAGAAATATGATTTTATATAATAATTTAAACAAATAAGAATATGATATCTAGTATTGAATTATTGGAGTACCTTTTTGGTTAGGAGAAAATTTGAAAGATAAGACGATTTTAATGAAAAACTACGCATTTAATATGTTTAATTTTACTCTGTTTTATATTCTGATGTTATGAAAAATAATATGTCTCATTTGTCTTACGAAAAAGAACACATTTGTCTTGGATGTGATTTAAAATGTCACGTTTTGTTTTCCTTCGCAAAGTTCCTTTTCTTGGATTGTTGAAATATGCTACTTTTCGTGAGAGAAATTAGACGTGCTACATTTCCAGAATTTATGAAGATGAGTTTGTTATGAATTATTTTTTGCTCCGTTTCTACGTTCAAGTATTTTACATTATTTGTCAATACAACAATCGAACTAACGAGAACCCGTTATGGACATAAAAAATGATATACATATTTATTATTATACTATAACTGGTTTTGAACTAGTTCTCTGGTTTTCCCAGCGTGTGACCCATACCTTACAGCTGATGAGCAGATGTTAAATCTTCAGAATCTCATCAAAGCCCAGCCAAATGTTCCTTTTCCAAACACACAAACAAATTGCAGTATCTAAAATAAAAATTGAAGCACTGAACTATATTTCATTCTTCACGACTAACTTTTCTCGTTACTCTAGTTAAACTGAATAAATTATTTCCTTTCAACAGTATTACAGACTTGAGAATTTAATCATATGCTGTATGTAAGTTGAAAAATATGGAATATTTATAAAGAATCTCAATTGACAAGAAAGAAGAAGTTCAAGGAATTGGAGTAGCGATTGAATACGTGGTTCTTAGAACACACAAGAAGAGATAAACATTTTTTGGTTGTTGAGTTTGTCAATTCGTAAAACAAGAGCAGAGTATACTAAGGAATCAGAAGGTGCATCGAGTTTTAAAGCTAGCAGACTAGATGTAGTTTCAACATCTAAAATTATAAATTTTCTGAAAATTAGTTTCAAAAAAATTGTTTCAGCTCAGAGGGAAACACAAAACTCTCTTGGCTCGTTTTGTCTTAAAGTGCTCCAAATATTCAAAAAGTATTAGATTACGTATCGCCCCATCTTCGAGAGTAAAATAAAAATTATGTAAATTTCAATTTTTATCAGTGGAGTTGACATTGTTTCTCGTTTCTCGCATCAAACAACGTTTTTTTTTCTTCTATCGAGTCAGTAGAACGTTGGTACCGCCGCGCCAATCAAAACGCAGCTGGACGCTCATTGGCCGGGATCCAGGTACAATTTAGGGTACATAAGCGCAGGTCGGGGGGGTTAGAGCATCATTCGACAGTTGTTCTCGTCGGAGTATAGCCAACTATTTTCTTTCATAAAACTGCAAGATGTCTGGACGTGGCAAAGGTGGTAAAACCAAGTCGAAGGCGAAGTCGTCCCGATCGGCTAAAGCGGGATTGCAATTCCCTATCAGTCGTGTCCACAGACACTTGAGGAGAGGTAATTATGCCGAACGTATCGGAGGAGGTGCACCAGTCTACCTGGCTGCAGTTATGGAGTATTTGGCTGCCGAAGTTTTGGAGTTAACTGGTAACGCTGCACGAGACAACAAGAAAAGCAGGATTATACCTCGCCACGTGCAACTTGCCATCCGCAACGATGAAGAATTGAACAAACTCCTGTGTGGAGTCACTATCTCTCAAGGAGGTGTTCTACCGAACATACAAGCAGCGCTGCTGCCCAAGAAGACCGAGAAGAAAGCTTAAACGCTCTAACAATTTTCCAAATGGCCCTTTTCAGGGCCACCAAATATTTATAAACGAAGGAACTCCTTGCGATTCATGAACTGTTCATTTAATAATTTTAGGTTTCAAAGTAGTCTTCAAAACTTTAGTTTCTAAATACAATTCTTTAGGTTATATACTATAATTTTTGTAACGTTTAGTTTTACTGGGTTCGAGTCTGAGTATTGAAATTTGGAAATTCCTGCGAAAGAGTAATATTTCTGTCCTAGTAATTGACTCTTAAAGTTCGACGAGAAAATTTAGTTGATAAAATGAGAGATAAGGGACATGATTATAATTTTCATTTTTATAAAAAAATAGTACCTATAAATTGATAGTATTCTGGAGAAATTGATTGAGCAAGTTCATATTAAATAATTCATATTACAAAACGAACTTCCCTTCTCTATGCTACACTTATATGTACAGCATATTTGAATATATAATATAAAAAAATGACACAATTGTTTTTAAATGAATATACTTACAACATTCCTTAAAAATACAGGTTTCTTCTTGTTTTCAGATATACGCTTCGTCTCCATACAACAGTCTCCACATAATGGCGATTCTTTCACGACATTCACGAGTTTTCCGTTTCGTCTCAACACATCTGATTCAGCTCGAAAAAAACAAAAGCAACTTGGATTCTAGTTTTAAACGAAAGTATCACGGCATCTTATTTAAATACTTGTTATGAAAGTTCTACACTACACTTAAATGCACTAATTCTAACTTTATTATGTGTAGAAATTTTTTAAATAAATTTTCTTCATACACTTTTTATTACTTTTCAATGCACTCATTCCACAGGTTTGTAAAATATTAGTATCTGGATGCAAACAAATATTCCTTTAAATGTTTATAAACACTACACAATGCACTATTCATTGAATTGTAAGAATAAAGTACACTACACAAATATATCATTCAAGATTGTACATTAATCTTTGGTTAATAACATGATTTCCACAAACGTTCTTTCGTTCCCCTCGCCTTCGACACCAAAACGACACTGACTGACACTGACGACATTGATTGCTTGAAATGTCTTTCAAGTTTTCTTTTCCAAGAATATCGAAAGTGAGAGAGAAAGCAGTATTGAAAGAATACTAGAGAACAGAATCCCACTTGTGAGGGAAAATTTATGCAGGTCGCGACGCCCAAACAATTACAATGGTCCTTTCCGTCGTGTTCTTTACGAAACCTTGGGTTTGGTCTGGTCACTGTCGACAATGTAAAGGCTAGATACGCACTGCTCTGCAACTTTGGTTGAAATTTTGTAGTTATTTAAGTTACAAATTCAAACTATTCAAAATAAAACTATTATTCAAGGTGAATAATAGTTTTATATGAGTTTTACAGTGATGCTTCATCACATGGTATCGCCACTGTTGGGCCGCTATGTAACGTCTGAATGGTAGTGGGGTAGGGATGTGACGTCACTCGCGTTGGGTCCACCTGGCAACGATACTCATTTATTCTAAAAGCCCGCCAAGGAACCCTAGCGACGGATGTTAGTGAGGATACTAGCGACGAACGTTATCGTCATTTCCAGCAGGCCCTGAAAAAACAGCTGCCATATAACACTGACGGTTATATACGGTGATCCTCAAGTAACGTTCAAAAACGAACTTTAAAATATAATGCGCTGAAAGATTTCTTTTATTATGATTTTGTATGGTTTCATTTATTCTATCGTATTACAGGCTGAAAACAATAATGAAAATTATGATTTTGGAGTAATAAATAATTTGAGCAATTTCAGAGTCTAAAATTGAATATTCGAATGATACATTTGTATCTGAACTTATATTTCCTTCTACATAGAAGAGTACTTTTTGTTACTGTTTAGCGATTCGGAATATTCCTTCGTGAGATGATATTGTTGGCCCTGAAAAGGGCCGTTTGATAATTAAGTCACCAATCAGACTTAAGCGCGCTCGCCACGAATACGACGAGCAAGCTGAATATCTTTAGGCATAATAGTAACACGTTTTGCATGAATGGCGCACAAATTCGTGTCTTCGAAGAGTCCAACCAAATATGCTTCGCTGGCTTCTTGAAGGGCCATCACCGCCGAGCTTTGGAAACGGAGGTCAGTCTTGAAATCCTGGGCGATTTCACGCACCAACCTTTGGAAAGGCAATTTACGGATCAGCAATTCAGTACTTTTCTGATAGCGTCGAATTTCTCGGAGTGCCACTGTCCCAGGCCTGTAACGATGAGGCTTCTTCACGCCACCAGTGGCTGGGGCACTTTTACGAGCAGCTTTAGTGGCCAATTGTTTACGAGGAGCTTTACCTCCCGTAGATTTCCTGGCGGTCTGCTTGGTACGAGCCATGTTGAGTTAGAAGAGACGAAGTCTGTGTGTCCAGCGTATGTGAACTCGATTCCAATTGTGTCGTGGGGCCCAAAGTGCTGCCTACATATATGGCCTCGTAAGGCGCCAACTGCTGCCGCCTGATTGGTCCGTTGCCTAACAGAGGGGAGGAAATAGCGGCAGGTGCAGGATTAGGGTTCGTTAGGGTGGGGCCCAACAGCATATAAGCGGGGTCTGGACAACTTTTTGATCAAAATTCAGTGTGACTTCACGTTGTACGTACGCTGATTTCTGTTCACGATGACTGGCCGAGGAAAGGGAGGAAAGGGATTGGGAAAGGGAGGAGCAAAGAGACATAGGAAGGTACTTCGTGATAACATCCAAGGAATTACCAAGCCAGCCATTCGTAGATTGGCAAGAAGAGGTGGCGTGAAGAGAATCAGCGGTTTAATTTACGAAGAGACTCGTGGAGTCTTGAAGGTATTTCTTGAAAATGTGATTCGAGATGCTGTCACCTACACTGAACACGCCAAAAGGAAAACTGTGACAGCTATGGACGTGGTGTACGCACTGAAACGTCAAGGCAGAACCCTGTACGGTTTTGGCGGCTAAATTTGGTCAGAAGAGTATCAGGCATTTACAATCGGCCCTTTTCAGGGCCACCAAATAATTTCCAACATAGAACAATCTCAGTTTACTAAAAGAAAATTTATGAATGTTGCGATAACTGTAAGAAAGAAAAATTCGTTTGAGATAAGTAGTCGCAGGAGAGGTCTCATTCTTAGTCATGGTTCATATGTACAATTTACGTATCGAAACTGAAAGCTTGTATATGATTAACCTGAGACTTGTTTGATAAGAACAAGATATGAATCCACGTATGTATAAGTGTGTATATGAATATGTACTGATGTACATGTACGTTGAGGAATTCTTGAGTCGGTTAAAATCATTAGTATTCGGACGGAAGAGACGGTTCTGTATGTATACATTAATGATAAACATCAGGAGACAGCCAGGTCTGATAAAAAGCAAGAATGGGAAGATTGTCCTGTTTATAAAAAAAGTTAACTCATAACACAAACATGTATAGTAACGTGGTCCTTAGTTATAACGAAAGATTTTTTACCGAATTTTTTATTCCCATTTCCTAGAACGGTTTGAATTCATAAGAAAGATAGGCATCATCAGATAGCGAGAAAACCAGGACCCTTAAATTGTACTTGTAAAACTCTATAAGCGCAGCTTCACCGTTACTCCAAATCATTTAATAAAGTTATTCAGTTATCTACTTACTTGCTTTTCTTGTATTTATTGATAAATTAAAGTAAATGCAAGCGTAATAGCTTCAGAACTTAAGTTTTTTTAAAAATTCAAAATCTTGATTTGGTGCTTTAGCAACAAGAAAGACCTTACAAGTAGGAAACAATTTTCAACAATAGATACAATATAGAGATATTGATTATTAATAAAAAATAAATAAGAACACATCTGGTTAACCGAACAGTTCTAGTGAAAGACTTGAAATATCAATGGAATTTTAGAGCACTGGAGGTATGTTTTTCTGTTATCGAATCGATCTCATATCAACTGTAGCTTGAAATGTTGGATTGTCGTAGAACGTTAGTCCACATTTAAAGTTCAAACTGAATATTTTGTCCAATAGGAAGTTGAGAGCAGTAATGTGTTTAAAGGTGATTGACGCGGCGCTGCTATTGTGTATCACATAAAAGTAGGAGTTTCGAGCACCGTAGCACAATGAGGGAATGCTTATTCTGTGTTTCTGCATATGTATTCTCATCATGCCTGCTAAACCTGGAGGAAAGGCGGTGAAAGAAGTAAAGCTTAAAGAAAAGATTTCTGCGGATATACCGGATGAGCAGAAGAGGAAGAAGAGAAAGGAGACATACGGAACCTACATTTATAAAGTTCTTAAGCAAGTTCACCCGGCTACAGGCATTTCAAGTAAAGCCATGCTTATCATGAACAATTTCGTTAACGATATGTTTGAGCGAATTGCTGCTGAAGCGTCTATCCTGAGCTCTTACAATAAACAAAGGAAAGGAAGAACCATCTCTGCAAAGGAGATACAGACAGCTGTTAAACTTTTATTACCAGGTGAACTTTCTAAACACGCTATGAGTGAGGGCACAAAGGCAGTCAGCAAATATCTGAGCACGAAATAAAAAAAAAAGGCACTGCCTCTCTCCAGGTCAGAATGCAACGGCCCTTTTCAGGGCCACTACCTTTTTTCTCGTTGGAACTCTTGTCTGTGTTCAATATTTTACACTTTCTAGGTAATATTAATCTCTATCATATATTCTATTATATTAAGATTTTCGTTGTAAGCTGAAAGCAATAAATAACTTGAATCGATAAACTGTAGAACGTCTTTTAAAAAAGTGAGACCTTATCCATATCTATATCTTAATAATGAAAATTATAATTTTGGAGTAATAAGTAATTTTAGAGTTTAAAATTGCGTATTCAAAAGGTACGTTCCTTTTCTTCACATACAAGTTCTTTTATACTAGCTAAATAATAATTTATAATTGATATTTTATTCTTAATCAAACTGTATAATGCTTATACCTAAATTTATACATATTTTCTTCTTGATAAGAGTATTTTTATAATTTAGTAATTCGGAGTATTCCTTCGTGAGACGATATTGTTGGCCCTGAAAAGGGCCGTTTGATAATTAAGTCGCCAATCAGACTTAAGCACGCTCGCCACGAATACGACGAGCAAGCTGAATATCTTTAGGCATAATAGTGACACGTTTCGCATGAATGGCGCACAAATTCGTGTCTTCGAAGAGTCCAACCAAATATGCTTCGCTGGCTTCTTGAAGGGCCATCACCGCCGAGCTTTGGAAACGGAGGTCAGTCTTGAAGTCCTGGGCAATTTCACGCACTAACCTTTGGAATGGTAATTTACGGATCAGCAATTCAGTACTTTTCTGATAGCGTCGAATTTCTCGGAGTGCCACTGTCCCAGGCCTGTAACGATGAGGCTTCTTCACGCCACCAGTAGCTGGGGCACTTTTACGAGCGGCTTTCGTGGCCAATTGTTTACGAGGAGCTTTACCCCCTGTAGATTTCCTGGCGGTCTGCTTGGTACGAGCCATGTCGAAATACAGAAGCACAGCAACAGAATGTTCTTCTATCAAAAACTCTCGTGATTGTACGCCGCGCTAGAAACGCGCCCTTTTTATAACAGCGTTGCGCAAGAAAACCGATCTCCCTGATTGGTTTAAGGCCAGGTGCAAAGCGGGAACGTACGTTACGATTAAAATCGCCGCTTCTGATTGGCTGCTCGTGTGTGAATCACACTGTAGCGTACGTTAATCGCAAAGAATAATCGGGATTGGTCCACAAGACAGGGGTGGGGAGAGCTGGCGACGCTTGATAATTCAGTCACTTTGGTAGAGGAGCCACATTTTCGATTTGAATTTCGAACGAGGAGCTTCAAAGAGACTTTTGCATCATGACTGGCCGAGGAAAGGGAGGAAAAGGATTGGGAAAGGGAGGAGCGAAGAGACACAGGAAAGTACTTCGTGATAACATTCAAGGTATCACGAAGCCGGCCATACGTCGATTGGCGAGGCGTGGAGGTGTCAAACGTATCTCTGGTCTGATTTACGAAGAAACTCGAGGTGTGCTGAAAGTGTTCCTGGAAAACGTTATTCGTGACGCTGTCACTTATACGGAGCACGCAAAAAGAAAGACTGTAACGGCTATGGATGTCGTTTATGCTCTGAAACGACAAGGAAGAACCCTCTACGGATTTGGTGGTTAAATGCCGCTGAACATCTGACTTTGTTTAAACTTGACTAAAACAAACGGCTCTTTTAAGAGCCACAAATTCTTGAATGGAAGAATATCTCTCGATGTCAATACTTTGATAAGAATCCCAATATGCTTAATATAATTTAAATCCTACGAATATTATGAATATTGACTGTGGTGTAATGTATTTATAATTTAGTCTTTTCACTATTTAACGTATGTTAAATGTAATTGTTTTACTCAATTTGTATGACTGAATATAACTATTGGGTACAAATTTTCATTAAATGTTTTTAATTTAAAGATTGTAAGGATAATTATACAATAAAAGGGATAGTCATTTCCTATACGTATGTATACATATTTGTGTGCATTTAAATTATCTACATAATCCTGTAGTAAAATATAATAAAAACTGAAGAAGTATTCGAATATGTAAGCTGAGAATATAAATCTGCGTTTAATACGCATAAAGTATTGTATTTAAAAAATTACTGACATTGTAAGATTTAGATATCTGATGAATTTTATATCATAAAAATGTTACTATAAACTTTATCATTTCGAAATGCGTTCTAAGAGAGTGTTACATAACCTTATCCAATATAGGCAAGTGTTTTAATTGTTTTCTATTAACGAACATGATATAGTATCACTATATTATATTTATTAACAACTTTTTAATGTCTTTTCAGTAGTCTGGTTCTCTTTAAATCTAACCTATCACACGCTGTAAAATTGACAAGTAGAAAAATGTCGACAGATAGAAAAAATTTGGAAGATGTTAAATCTATTCTAAAAAACCTGTACTTTGCCGGTGTTAAAGCTGTTTCACCAAAAACTCTTATATTAAATAAAGTTAAATATAAAGATGGAATATTACATGTTGATGATCAGAGTTTTGAACTGAAAGAGAATGTTTACCTAGTTGGCTTTGGCAAAGCAGTTATGGGCATGTCAATAGTTCTAGAGCACATGCTTGGAGATCGTTTGAAAAAGGGTGTAGTTAGTATCCCTTCTGCTTCAACGGATACAATGTGGGAATCTGAAGACAAATCATATTTTCCTAAAATTGGAACTAGTGTAGTTGAATATTGTGAAGGTACTGTAAATAATCAACCAGACGACAGATCTTATGAGACAACACATAAGATCATAGATTTAGTAGAAAGTCTTACAGAAAATGACACTTTGATTGTATTGATATCTGGTGGAGGTTCTGCATTACTTTATATGCCAAGACCAGTAATTGATCGTGATGATAAAATGCAGCTTTGCAAAACATTACAAAATGCAGGTGCTGATATTAAAGAATTGAATACAGTTAGGAGAAAGTTATCTATGGTAAAAGGTGGTGGATTAGCCCGAATGGCATATCCAGCTTCCATTATTACTTTGATACTATCTGATATTGTGGGTGATCCCATAGATTTAATTGCTAGTGGTCCAACTACATACTGTGATAAAGATCCAAAAGAGGTAATTGCTGTGTTAAAAAAATATGATTTGTTTGACCATATAGAAGGAGATGTAAAGAGAGTCATAACAGCTAAGGAAACTTTTGATGATACTCCTTTATTAGGAGGAGGTAAAGGCAAAGGTAAACGCAGAGTTCCACGCAAAGATAGAAAATTTATACATGTAAATAATATTATTTTGGGAAATAATTTGGTGGCAATTGAAGCAGCTGCTGCAGAAGCATGGCGTAACAAAGTTACTCCAATAATATTAAGAAATGATGTTGCAGGCAATGTACATGATGTTAGTTTAGCATATACTCATATAACAAACTTAATGTGTTTAGCATTAGATAAAACATTAGAGAGGCAAGAATTCTTTGATAAAGTAAAAGATATTCCTGTGCTTTCATTACCTCCTGAGAAAGTGGATGAAATTTATAATTTAATTGAAGGTATAAGTGGAGAAGGAATAGTTTTGATTGGTGCAGGTGAACCAACAGTAGTAGTTACGGGAAAAGGGAAAGGAGGCAGAAATCAAGAACTAGCTCTACACTTTTCCTTAGACTGGTTAGCAAAGATAAAGAGTAATCCCCGACTTTCCGAATACGATGTACTAATGCTAAGTGTAGGTTCAGATGGTCAAGATGGCCCAACTGATGCAGCTGGAGCGTTTGGATATGCTGCTATTGGACCAATGCTCCATGACTTATATGCACAGGCAAAAGCTTTGGCTTCAAAAAAAATTGTTGACATGCAGGCGAAAAGAGAAGCTATCCAGAAAAGAATAGAGCAGAAACGTCAAAGGCAGCGACCTGTAGAGTTATGCAAACAACAAGAATTGAGTGGCTTTGTGATATCAAAAAAATCGGAATCAAATGATGATAAATCAAAAGAAGAGCAAGAAGAACAAGCAGCTCTTGAGAGAGAAAAAGAAGACGAAGAATTTATAGTTCCGTTCATACTGTTAACCATGGAAATAGAACGCATGTTACCCGAAAATACTTTAAGTGATAATGACACATATAATTTATATTCACGATTCAAGAAAGGTTCAAATTTATTTAAAACTGGTTTAACTGGTACTAATGTTATGGACTTACATTTTATTTATATTAAGAAACGTAAATGTGATTGTAATATGGACTTCACAGAAAAGGATATATCTGAGAATACCTTGGATATGCATGATTTGCAAATAGATCCTTCAACTATTGAGAGATATAAAGCTATGCGTACACCATTGACTTTTGATTGGTATAAATATTTACGTAGACCATCTGATATTGTGAAAGTAAAGGTTGACCAACTCAATATAAAAATCATTGATGATAATTTGTCAGAACCATGTTGTAGAAAAGATAGAAAATTTCCGCCTGAAAATCTTTTAGGCGGTAAAAAACTTCCACCACTATGATATATCTTATTAAAAAAATTGTAAATTGCGCATTCGAATTTAGTCAATGTAAATGAATAATTTTATATATTAAAGATATCTATATGTAATATATCGCAATATAACTTTACATTAAATAATACATTAAAATAAATTAGCATCAAAACGTTTTAAAGTACAAAATGCAGTTATGCAATTATTACATTGGTTATTAAACGTATGATAGATTTATCCGTTCAACAATTCCTTTTTTTAGATAGAATTAATTATACAGTATAACATGAATACTGATGTATATACAATTTATATTTAGTTACATTCAGCTAAAATCGGATTAAAAATTTAATAACCGAAATTCTGGCATCTATTTATAACAAATAATAAAATTTAAATATTTTACATGCGATATTTAGAAATGTAAAAGTGTCTCACTGTTACATGTTTACAACACACGCACAAATTCACACATTTAAAGTTTACATTCTATTATTTTTAGAATACATAGAAGCAAATTTATTTGTACTACGAGATTACCTTTTCTTACCGCTGAATTTAATACGTGAGATATTTATAATACAAAACTTATTAATATTCTTTGTATTTTTCGCTAAAGGTCCCAACTAAATAAATGATGTTTAACTAACATATCGCGAACACCGTCTTTTAATGGTTGAGATTGTTCTTTCTTTGGTGGTAATTCCCAATCTGGATTCAAGTTAAATGCAAACTGACTTAATATCCTCAATTCGCATTTGATTTGTACCCACCCAGGGCTATTTATGAAACTCCATGGTTGATACCTAAAATATCAATAATATATAAATTATAAAGGTCATTCTATATAGTTTTTTACAATGTTTGTTACCATTTCTGTACAACTTCCACGCAAGAACATAGTACTTCGAGCCATAAATGTAAAACCTGCTCGTTCAATCCTAGACAAATGAGAGATCGTAATTTTACGTCCATTTGTGCATGCGCATTATCGTGTGTTAAATTCACTGATTGAACGCATCTATATAGTAACTGAAATACAAATTTTATATTTAATTTTAGACAACAATTATAAAGGTGTAACCTTATAAAAAATAGTGGTACCTCCTCTGGTGTAAGAACTTTACCATCTTCGTCCAATCTATATGTTCTGCAAAGTACTAGTCTACTGTAGACAGAATTGAAATCTTTCTCTACTTCTCTGTTCGAGGCTTCTTCTATGAAAAGCCATGGATGGCATGGTCCACCCAAAAACGAAGGTCTACGCATTCCATGTTCTAATACTGCTTTTATAGCAGGACACAAAGTTCCTCTAACTAAATCAGTAACAGCTTCGCTAACTGCGTCATCGCCTGCACAAGTGTATTGTTTGCTTCTTT
The DNA here is from genome assembly GCF_051401765.1 of Calliopsis andreniformis. NCBI lineage: Eukaryota > Metazoa > Arthropoda > Insecta > Hymenoptera > Andrenidae > Calliopsis > Calliopsis andreniformis. Next base: position 9,320,936 of record NC_135063.1, read on the forward strand.
CATCTAGCAATTCTACGAATTTTGCAGGGAACCAGCCCCTTAGACCATTAAGCTCTCCTACCCAGCAATGTTCATCTTTCTGACTTATAATCGTGATTATGTCATTTTTTCGAAAACCTAATTCATCGTCACAATGTCGTTCAAAATCTGAAATATAGTATGTATTCATAGTAATTATAAAAATGATTTGTGATATAAGATTATTTGATATTCTAGTACCTAATAATGCTTTGGCCCTCCTCTTTCTAGTACGCGATACATTAACATAATTGTCATGATCCTTTGCATGACTTTCCATACTGTAATCTGCTATAAGAATAACATTACTCAATTTTGGATCGACATTTATAAAATGTCTAGCCACTTGTAAAACAGCTTCTCTTAAATCCACTAATATTTCTGAAATATTTATTATGAATTATTAATTTCTATAAAATAACGACGAATAAGTTCTGATATAAATTTAAATACCTGTTTGACGAATATTTTTTGACTTCGCATCATCTTCAGTCTCGTAATTTCCAAATAAGAATGTTTGTAACATCGATTTATTTCTCTTCATTTGACGCCTAGTATTAGGTAGAAGAAATAATAATACATTATGATATCTACATAAAATCTAATAAAATCTTAGTTGTAAATAAAATACCTATTAAGATGCTGCTTTGGTAAATTTGGCACAGCATCAGGATTACCTACTAATCCTCCTTGATCTGCCATTAAATATGCTAAATGTCGACGTCTATGAGTTTCAACTAATACATCGGTTAATGATCCGCTTACTTCTAAAGATATCTAAACAAACAATAATTTTATAATGTAGTTAAAAAGGTTTGTAAGAAAATAAAAATAGAAACTTACATCAAATAACTGATCAACATCATCGATATCTCCTGGTATATCCGAAAGAGCATTAAATATTTGTGCAGAATTTTCCAGTTGCCTTAATTCCGATTCTAGATATATAATAATTTTAATTATTATTACAAAACTATGTTATCGATAAAAAAAGTGAGTACAGACCTTTAATTTTTAACATTCCAAGTGTGACTTGAAATAAAACTATAGATCCATCAAAGAGAAACATGTCCCATATACGTAATAATATTTTCATGTGCACAACAGATGCAAATAAAGTTAGGAACCAGTGTAAAGATATTAAACTTAATTCTATATCATGCTGAACCAGAACATGATCTATATCAGGAAGGTAATTAGATACTAGTGTACGAAGTACTCTTTGGTCAGCTTGAATACCTGTTAAATATAATGTGTTACAAATTATCACAAATTTCGTATTATCGTTTATTATTCAGCTTTAATTGTATTACCTAATAACGTTGAAGAATAGTAAGATGCTGGCAGCAAATCTTCTACTATAGTAGCCATCATCCAGAAAGCATCTTCTTCCTCTAGGAGCAATAAGAGAGAAGCTGCTATTGTTCCAGTACCTTGACAATATCTTTACAGGATGAATGAATAAGAATATAATAATGGAATAAGAATAATAAAATAGAAAATAATAAAAAGGTACCATTACCCAATATCAGGATACAACCAAGCCAGAGCACGCATAACGCGTCTTAAACGTGGTATTCCAGTACTGTGAAGATGACTGAAACATGCATTCCCAGGCATAATACGAAGTAAATCCTTTTCTATCTGTTTATTTGTCATTAAGGCATCATTACTTGATGCTTTTACTATATCTTTGTACATTATCTCAGAAGAACATTTTTTTTGTAATGCTCCTACAATATTATATAAAACAAACAATGTTATAATTTCTATTAAACTATTATAGTTTATAAATTCTTACTGTACATTATACCTGACATTCTCATCCAAATTTGTGGTCTGAGAGAATGAGGGACACCATGACGAACCATGTCACGTAACTTATCAGTTCTAGGCAGTCTTCTGTCCATATTTTGCCAAGAAAGTTCTGCTACCTCTTTATTATGACTAAACTCCAATAGAGCAACCCATTGTAATCTGTGTATGTAAAATTTGTACTATAGTAAAAGCAGTCATAGGAGTATACATGCATGTATTAATTACCTGTGTTGAGGATCCTCAACAAATGGTACACCCAACAATTTTTTTGAACTTTGCTCTGGTCCATCTTCTTCATCTACACGAAATCCGAATTCATCAAACCTAAGATATTTAATTATATTATATTACTTATTCATAAGACTTTATTTACATAAAAATGGTATACTGAAAATGATACAATAAAATACCTATATTCAGGTTGGGAATTAGGATCATCAGGTTGATTTAATTTAGCTAAAATATCTTGAGGCCACATAGATGGTGTCAAGGCAAAAAATGGACCCCCAGGAGCAGGAGATAAGATTTCTCCACATAATCCTGTAACTTCCATTTCAAATTCATCTTCAGACACAGCTGTCTCCAACTTTTTCTAAAAAGTATGAGGAATAAACATATTTAAAATGATAATGAAGACTAACAGATGCATACAGATTTCCATCTAAATTAAATATTGTTATACAAAGTTGAAACGTACAATTACTGTCTATTCTATTTATTAAACGAAAAAGTAACAAACTGTAAATATACTGACAGTAAATAAATAAAACTGCTTACATTATGATCTTCTTTTCCAACATAACCTTCATGATCGCGAACATTAAATAATGACTTGGCGATATCCATTTTATCAAATATTCTTCGCTTTTTAATATGCCCAACCTTTCTCCTTAATTTTCTTTACACAATATGCATTCTATTAAATTTGTCATGTCTAAAAAATACTAATCTATGAACAGCGTTGACATTATTGACAGTTTCGTGTTTCCTTCGCCCTCTGACGACATTAGCGATAATTAATCTGATAACGCAAAGTAGTAGAATTATTTAAATTCAATGCAAGAGGATGACAAGTTTCTCGCATAATCTTCTAGATTAATGTTATTAAAAAACTTATGTTACTTAACCAACAAAGAATTAACTATATTGTGTTATTGCATATTTATAATATCCATACAAAGGTATAAAAAGATTCATGACAAGTTCCTTTCCTATTCGATACTCGAATAAACTATTCATTAGTAATGATTTTTCTATCTTTTATTCTAACCAAACAGATTACTAATATAACATTATCTTTTATTTATTCCATAGAAACTTTTCTAATAAACATTCTAAAATAACCTATTTCCGTGGAACTTTTATTGTAAAAGGTTCCTTAATATCGCAAGAAAACTTCTGAAAAAAGTTCTTAACGTTAACATATTCTTCCCCGAAAAATTCCACAGAGAGCGATACTCCCCGAATAAAAACCTCCAAGTTCGAACAGAATCTTTCGAAACACGAAAGGTAACTGTTCGTTTCTCGAATCTATGGCGGGCAACCAACCGCCATCTTGTAACCGTCCCATTCCTCCCTAGATAATCCCTAGCCAGCAGCAGGTGTGTCTAGGGTTTTCCTCTGGCGTTCACATATCGAGCCGCGAATTGGACTTTACCGCCGACATTATAGATAGAAAATGAATCCTATTGGGCAGCGTGGCACGAAGGCCACATCCGGCAGCAGCACTGCAGTATTGGTCGATCCCGCTTCGGCAATAGCGAAGTTGGTCAAATTTCCTATATATTATTGATAAATAGCTCGCGTTGCTCGTGTGTGACTTTTACTAAAATCGACAGCAGTGTCTGTGCTGTGGAAGAGGGAAACCCTGAGCCGCCGGGATACGCGTACACGTACCGACCGCCTCCTCGTAGTGACGCAGAACGAATAGGAGCAGTCGGAAAAGGCGCATTCCTTCTATCGAGGAATCGGCCGGAGGGATTATCGTGCATTGGGTGTGACGGACATTTATATCCGCGGCAGAGAGAAGTTGCACGAGATCCGTGCCGTGTTGCGTAGTGGCAAACCGTACGGACCGATTATACGCAGATCGTTGCGGGTATATGTGCGCGATTATGTCGAGCGCCCCCGATGCGAGGTGAGCGTTATAGGAGGGGAAACTGCCCAAAAGAAGCTGCCTACGAATACTGTTTTTTGCTCCGCCATTGTACGCCACATACATGAGTGCCGCGAAGGAAGCCGCTTGCCTCGTCCCACCGTGTGTGTTCTCGTTTGATCACTCATTTTTTTTCCCTCGAAAACGATCGTTGTTCAAGCGTGTAAACGCGCCTACGTCCGCGGTAACGCACGTCTCGTGGTTACGCTATTCGCGAGGTGAAGCACGTTAGTGTTCTCTCTCTCTGTTGCTCGTTTCTTCACTCTCTCACTCTCTCTTTCTTACTCTCTCTCTCTCTCTTCTTCTTTTTCTCTCTCTGTCTCTATCTCTCTCTTACTCTCTCTGTCTCTCTATTTCCCTTTCTCTCGCCTGCCACTCTCGATGCCCTCGACGTCTCTGCGGAAGTCGCGTGTGCGAAGGTTTCTCGCGTACGTGGACATCGTCAACGACGCGAAGTGATCCCGCGTTTCGAGTGCCGTCGCCGGCGATACGAATCTTGCGTTTCATTATGCAATAGACGTGCAGGCGACAAGGAAAAAAAGTGGCCTGGCCCCCGCCGACGAGGACGGCGGCGGTGCCTGCGCGGCGTGTTTTTATCTTTGTTTTCCGAGACCCGCGGCGCCGACGAAGGAGACGCCGCTCGTTCGCTGGTCGTAACGTATTCGTGGGAACGGTTAATCACGTGGGGATGCGTCAAACGATGCCGCCCCGTGCCTGTTTATTCATTTCCACGGCGAGAGGGTTCACGCTCCGATAGTGCTCTGTAGATGGTGTAATTATGTGCGCGGTACGAACCGACGCGGATCCTCGTCCACACGATCGGATCGTACACACCGCCACGCTTCCTTCGTGCGCCTCCGCTTCTCCTCTTCACCCTTCTCTCGCAATTCTCACGGCCGTTCCGTACGAAGTGTGCCCGAAAGTTCCTTCTCTGCGCGCATCTATCCCGTCACGACGCATACTGATTTGTTTTAATAACGCGTTGTTATCGTTCGCCCGGCAGTCGTCCACCGCTTTGGATTAGTCCACGTTCGAAGCTCGTCGCACGAAACTGACCGACACCGACTTGGAAGAAGTGTGCTCGTGGGATAAACGAAATCGGTCCTGCTGTTGTACACGGGTCCAGTTTATGCTATCTCGTGGACCTGGATGTTGCTTCTACGTGAAACATTGCCCTGAGTGAACGGAGACTTTGAATATGCTTCCTCTTTTGTGTGCACTGCGAATATAAGGTGAGCGAAAGCTGAGTTTTCGTGGAATTTTGTAGAATAAGCTGAGAAATCAATGTGTTTTAGTAGTTTCATAGATTTGTAAAGTTATCGTTATATAGGTTTCTGGTTAGAAGTAGTTTTAATCATTGTTTGTACATTATGTTTGCAGCTCAGGGAATATGAGAAGTTGTTTTGAGTTCTTATAAAAAGTAAAACAAAGTGAGAAGAGATTCTAAGTAGAAGGAACAATTAGAAATATTTATCTCTAGGTACTTGAAAAAGAAATGAATATTATTCTTGTGTAAACGTAAACAAGACTGATTTATAAAGAGACATGAGTATTCTGAGCTTTTTAGAAACTTGATTTGTTGTTTAGAAGAATAGAGCTAATATTAATAATTTCCTTTATTGATTCTTAATGTTTGGTGCATTATATACTATAAATAACTATTACTCCTATAGATATTAAAGAATTTATAATTGTTGGAACTATGTTTCACTTAAGTAGTTGTTAGTTGATATAAGATTTATATTTTTTTTATGAAAGGTAAAGGTACAATAACATTCAAGCACAATATGTAGAAATAGAAACATTTTTTATATACACATTTAATTTTTATTACTTTATATTTGGAGTAGATGCTTCCTTGGACTTCATTTCATATTAATATTGCTTTTCTATACATGTATACCATGTTCTGTATATACTCACTTTTGTATAATTTTTTTGCAGGTTTATTAATGTCATTAGTGGGATTCAAATGGAAAGAAGCTAAGCATCATGGATGTAGAAAAGGCAATAGAAACAACATAACATTTACTGTGAAATAATTAAAGGCTAAGGATAGTAATAGAAGAAGATCATAAAGAAGAAATTTACTTGAGAGATAAGAACTGATAATACAGGTGCAGGACAATAAACTAGTAATGGATGAATGGGAGTAAGCACAGGGCACGTGAAGTGCAGGTGTGGGAGCGCACGCACGTGGGAGCCTCTGGATGTCGAGGCCGCAGCACTGGCAGTGTCAGTGGCAGTGATGGCCCCTGCTCTGACGGAAGGCGGTCCTCAAAAGCCTGAAAATTTGCTCCCTTCCCTTCCAACTGGTGGATTCCTTTCCCCAGAGCAGGCTGCTCAAATCTGTCAGAATCGTGAAATCTTAGCTAAATTTGTTGTCTCTGCAAACGTTCAACCATCAAAAATTGACGAACAGTGTTTACACGGTATATCCAAGGACCTCATTCGTGATGTCATCAACTCGAAATATGCTAATGATCTTGATAGTTTGTCTACATTTACGCACGGATCTGACCTGATTACAAAGAAGGTACCAATTAAACAGGACTGTGAGCAACCGGACATTCCGGGCAGTCCAGAAAAAAAGGTGACTGATATTATAATGAACGACCCATCTATGGGTGATCAAGCGGATAACATGGGTTTCTTAAAATCAAGCGCGGACTTGCCTTTGGTGGGCTCAGAAACTGCAACAGACAATAAAAATCTGGATGTGGATCAAATAATGGCCTTTGGTACTGATATAACTACAGATGGTGAGCAGTGCAACATGGGCAATGTCGGCGATATTGGACAAAACGTCGAGGAGATTTTACAAGTTATTAAATCGATTGAAGGTGTGGAAAATGCAGAAAATATATCTGCTGGCAGTAGCGAACAAGTGCAAAGCACTGTAGATGGTGTAGAGATGTTTTCCATGCCTGAAGAAGGGTTTTCTTCTTTTGAAAGAGATTTACTTAACGATGTTGATGTTATGAGTATTTGTAACAATATGAATATTGCTGAAGCAGTGGACCAACAAAAAACCAACACTTTAAAGTTACAGCAAGATATTGTTGCGCAAAAGCAGTTTGAAAACGAAAGGAGATGTGCATTTTTATTAAGAAGACTGAGGAAGCTTCAAGCAAGAATAATAGGCAGGCATGTTGCAGAAGAAAATACAGGAGTTCTTGAACTTGCCCATCATGGAGTGAAAAAATATCTTTTTCAAGAATTGGTTAATATCAGTTCTAAGTCTAATGTTAGAAACTTTCCTGAGATTAGTAATAGTTTGAGTTCGTTTTTGCAAAAAATTGAAAAAATGTGTGTTGCCCAGAGCAATAGTGTGAGTCGTCAGCGATTATGTTGCCGATATTTTGGTGGTGGATCGCGTGACAGTGTGGGTAGTACTTCTGGCAATAATGGCAATCGTCAGCCAGTGTTTGGTACCCCTCAAGTTAAGATTAAAGGTGAAGAAGTAGAAAATGTAGCTGGACCGTTAGCCACACAGCTACACATTGTGGAGTCCAATCTTGATTCTGATTGTACTGCATCCAGTAGTGGTGGAGAGAGCTGTGATGAAATGCAGACATTTAATAATCCACATCAACAACATTTATCTATGTAAGTTTAAATCCTCTTTGGAATGAAAGTTCACTTATTAAATTCATAGTTAAGTTACAGTATTTAATGTGTAATAGTTGAGGTAACAGTTGAGACTATTCTACTGTTTTTGTTTCAAGTAGAATGAAAGTACATATTGTGCTGATACTCAATCTTTAAAAGGCTGGCATTCTTTCACTGAGATTTAAAATCTTTTCCACAAAAAAAATGCACATGTGTAATCTACATGTTTCACACAGTTTTCAAGTTTGTTGCTGGTCTAAGTTTGGGTCCTGGTTCTCTAAAGATCAATGATATATCATATAATTTTTTGTATTATCTTTCAAAGGAAGTTTTAAGCTGTGTATATCATATGTTGTACTCTTTTCTGCATTTGATAATCATTTTACCACATCTTATCTGCAATAATTATTTTAATACAAAAAACCGAATAATATGTTGGGCCGGTTTTGAATATTTTGCAATTTTGAATATTTATATTTAATGTAGGATTTTTACACTGTAGATGTAGATGTTTTTTATTGTATACATAAATATTTAATGAAGCTGTTTACTGCTTGTAATAAAAATGATTAGAATTATAAAAATGCATGATAATATGATAATATGTGAAATCGAATTTGCAAGAAGAAAATAATTCTTAATTTAATTCTTGCCATTAAAGGAGGATTTATAGTATTTTGCATTTATTGTTTACTATTATTGATTATGGTTTTGAATATTGTTACTTATAGATCAAAAAGAGCAGCATGGAGGTATGCTCAAGATCGTGCAGGTGTAGCAGCAAGATGGACATGGTTACAAGCACAAATATCAGACTTGGAATATAGAATTAGACAGCATAATGAATTGCAACGACATATTAGAGCTAATAAAGGTTTAGTGATATTGGACAATGCAGAAACTGTGAATGGATATAGTGGCGCTTTACCAGGTTCTACGGGACGCTATAATTCATCCGAGGGTGAACAATCAGCTAGTAGAACACGACCATTTGTGTGGAGTTTTTATAGAAAGAGGAAGCTACTGCAAGTAGACAGGTTACACGAAGTATCTAAACGAGTAGCGAAAGCATCAACAGTAAGATGTAATTGTGATCATGTATTACCTCCATGTGCTTTGTGCACTGGAAGATTGGATCCAATGCAACCGCAAGAACCAATCGAACAGATGTCCGTGCAAGAACGAATTGCACTAGTTGATCCTAGTTATCACCCAGTTTTGTCATTTCCTGATGGTAAATAATATGTTACTTATTTCCTTTGAACTTGAAGAAATAATAATTTAATAATTTATAATCATACGAAATTCTTTTTCTTATATAGAAGTTACACAAGGAACTCATTTCGAATCTATTATGAAATCAGTGGAATGGCAACAGAAAATGTTAAGGGGGAATTTACGAATTACACGATTGAAGGACAAGGACAGCAACGAGAGAAGAAATAAAAAACTTCCAGGACATAGAGCGAAATACGCAGCTCGATTAAAGAAATCATCCTCAAGTATTCTTACAGCAAGTATGTATTATACGATATTACATAAGTAATTTAGAAGTTCTCTCATGACTCGTATTTATACCTGTATCCTTGTTTGAGATAAATGCTATTCGAAGTAAATGTCTATTTACTTAAGGGAAATATATATGCTTTTATTATTGTCTTTAGGAATTAAGAGAAAAATGTTGAAAGGGAAAAGAAACAGGCTTGGTCACGATAGAAGTGTACATGGCTTAAGCAGAAAAAGGATGCAGAAATTACAAACTGAAGATGATGACGATATTAGTGCGCTTTCCAGCTCTAGTAAGCATTCATCTCCAGTGCCTTCTCCATTGCATCATACCACTGCTTCTTCAGAGAAAAACACTGTTAAAGAAAAGAGTTCCACTTCTCATGGGTTAGTGTTGTCAATCACTGTTACAAAAAATGAGAAGATTCTTATCTACTTACATCTGAAAACAATTTTTTGTTGCAGACGTTTGAGGCAAAACTCGTATGATATTGATAATATCGTTATACCGTATAGTGTAGCTGCTTCAACTAGGCTTGAAAAACTACAGTATAAAGAAATATTGACACCAAAGTGAGTAATTTTTAATTGAACGTTCTTTTATTATTATACTGAATACTTTTTCAAGTAACAATATATTTTCTTTTCTTAAATAAAGGTGGAGGTTATGCGAGGAACCTTCAAAATTGGATATTAAGAATGGTGTTATGCACAGGCCTAGTCAAGATAGTGATGTAAGTAGTGATGAAAGTGATGTAACTTTGTGAATAGAAAATTTCAAATAATATTTATCAGATAGTAATATAAAGTGTTTCCTTTTCTTTAGTTCGAAGATATGTCGGATGAAACTATTGCCTTGAGGCATGAACGAAGTGAACGAGAGGAAAATAAACGTTTTATGACGTATATAAATATGCCACATCAGTCACGCATCCGGCATAGTCGTAGAACAGACAGCCGAGCAGATAGTGGTGCGAATACACCAGGTAATTATATTTTCTAATATATTTAGTTATTTAACACTTTTAAATTAAAAACATCATAACTTTTATAATAATGAATGTGAAACATTTATAACAAAAACTATGGGACGTGTATATATAATCAATTGAATGCTGTATAGAGTATTACAAAATTAATAATAAATGGAAATCTTAAAAACATAGATCTAAGATCTAATTACTTTTAGATATTTGAGGTTTTTAAATCAGTAAATTATTTTAATAATATAATGTTACTGTGTGCTGTATGTGGAATGAGTGATATCTCGAAAGTTCAGCGTGTCAATGACTAATGGATAACCCTAAGATGCTTATTTAACGAATTATAGGCATTGTTATGTCTTAGTTTCATCCCTATTTACAATAATGTAACCGTTTAACATTGTTGCGGTTCTTCCAGGAATTGCGTTTTTCCCTATAGCAGTTTCTCTGTTTTTACCTACGTTAGTTTAGAACTGGCAGCCTGATTATACGACGAAACTAGCATTTAAATTTTGCTTGCAGTTTCCTCATGTATAATACGGTGAATTATGTTAAATAATGGCAATATTTTTGTTTCTAGATCCTATGTCTCCCCATGCAAGCGATTTTGGTGGGGATATGATGTCTCCTATTACATCGCCCCCTGCAACACCCTCGCAAGATTCAGAACATCAACACAATTCAGACACGCATCGGTCATCTGCTTTGCAAAATGCTTTGCGACGTCGTACTACGCCTACTCTAAGAATAGGGAAGGATGACACTATTACTTCGGCAAACGAGGATGAGAATGAGGTATTACTTTAGAATATGACATCACTCTTACTCTTCAAAGTCATAATATTTGTTCTAATTTAAAAAGTTACGATATTCTTATGAAAATTGAAACGGTTTTCATTAGATTTTGCCGTACGAGCCAAGAGTGTTTCCACTATCTGAAGAAGTCTATGACAAAATGCTGGAAGTAATGCCAGATGGTCATTGGCAAGCTTCATCAGCGTCTCTTTGTTCCCGTGATGAAGAAAAAGCAGATGATGTACGTACACTGTATTTGTATTAAACTTCATTGTTCATTATATATAAGTGAGAACTTTTTATTAAAAAAAAACGAAACAAATATGTGTGCTCGTATACTGATTATTAATATAAACTTTGAGCCAACTTTCATGGCTCCTCGAGGCTATCTCTGGTAAGCACAGTGCCATTTGATGCTTTCCTACTTTAAACACGATTCAGTTTTATTTTATTGCATACTTGGAGTTTTTTAGCAACATTTACAGAGAAAGTGCATTACGTTTACGTAACCTTATCTTTTTATACAAACATTTAGAGATGATTTTAAATAAATTTATTGTGCTGTTTGTTTTCTTCAGCTATTATAAAAGCTTGTATACTTAAGTATAGTGTTTGTACTATATGCAGAATGACCGTTGGGCAAAACAGTATTCCCTTTTTTACAACTATTCAGGTAGATGGTAATGTTTCATTTCTAGGATGGGGAAATGGATTCTCCAGAATCAGATTCAACGGAATCAGCTTGTTGTGACATAGAAGGTGAGGATCCCAATGATCCTGAATGGACAGTAGCTGACGATAGGGATACTGAAAAGGAACGAATACGTCCGACGGCTAAGAGATAGGATAGAACCTTTAATAAGTACACAGTATGTCTACGTCGTCGTGACTATATGCAGAAGCTACCTGTCAATTGTTATATATACCTGTCGGTCATGTAACATGCACCTTAAGTTAATGGTATTATTACGAATCTGTAAAGTGTATTATAAATATAAATTTTATAACTTCATTCTGCTTGAATCAATGGAAAACCTTTGATGATTGCTTTTTTAAGTATTGTTATTTCGGCCAAAGCATTAGAATTGTACGAATAATTATCCTGTTATTTAGGATAAGGATATTGTTATATTTTTCTTTCACTATTAGAAAAATAATAACGGGATATAGTCCGTCGAAAGTTAGAATCTCATATGAACAGAATTAGACAGTTTTTATATTAAAAAGAGACAAAAAAAAAAAACAGAAAAAATAAAAAATGTATTTATATTATAATGAAATTCTTACGTTAAATAAAAGTGCCAACCGAAATGTTCTGTAGCATTACTTTGGACGTTGTATAGTTTTTTCTAGTTCTGAGAAGTGACGTTGATTGTAAAATAATTGGTAATACCTGACAAGATTCACTTAATACAAAACCACATATATAAAAGTAACTTTATTGTACGTGTTTCTGAATTGTGTATACCATCATACTTCTCTATGACTTTTGTTATGTTATTCGTTATTAGGATTCCTTTAAATAATTTCACAATTGTCGTATAACAGTCAAAAACAGTTTATTTGTAATGTCTTTAAACGTGTAAATAATCATCTGCATTCATTTTGCATTTCTTTTACGTTATAGTGTGCAGGTAAGAACATCGAATTATGAAAGGATCATATTAAGTAGCTTACATTTTATTTTTCACTTTAATTTAATAGAATATTAATCAGTGAATTCAAGTACGATACTGTGTTATGAAAAAATAATAATTCCCTGTATTTTGACTGTTATGTTCTTGATCATTTATAATTTATACGGCATGATTCGTGTTTATTTAAGTAACATATTCATTGTTTCTCATATCACTGTGATTTTTCATGATTTTCTAACAATCTGTGATACTACATGTAATTTCTTTCTTATTGCATACTTTATATTTAGTCAATCATATCTTATTTAAAAATCGTGCGCTTAGTTTTTGTACATAACATTTTAAATAAAAATAAACAGGTAGTAACGGAAAATGTTTTTTCTTCATCTTAATTCATCTTTTACTGAATAACATGTATTGATTTGAGGTAGAAAAAACAGAGCATTAATTAATCGTTCATCAATACAATAAATATAATTAAATTGAATTTTCTTGTTCATAATTTGTTGATTTCCTTAGCACTTATATATTTATTTGATACACATTTTAAAGATAATCATAGAAAAAAGTATAAAATTTAAGTAAACAAAAGAATTCTATATAAAACCTATTAAAATATGTTATATGAAAATTTACTTACGAATTACTAAAAGAAATGTATTGTGTCTCCAAATTTTCTAAATCTACTACTACTGCTGTATAAGTTATATTAAAACTTGGAACTGCTATCAGTCGAACTTTCTGGTTGTCATCGCCTACAAATTATATTATTTATAGATAATTTAAAATTATAACTTAATATTTGTTTTATGAAATGTACAAACCTTTCCAGAGCTTTGTCTCAAATTTCTTTGTGTTGCTTACAAAATATATGTCGGGGCATTCTTTCATAATGAACAAATCTTTTTCATAATATGGACAGGCTAATAATGTATCTGGAGCAGTTGGACATATGTGTCTCCATAATAACGTTTTCTCTAACCACTCAATAGGCGAAACACCAGTTTCACCAGTTGCCTTGATAATATCATCAATTGATTGTCCAGTAGTACCTACTATTACTCGTTCTTCAACTTTGCCAATCCAAGGATTTGAAGTGCTTTTAAAACTCTCAAATCTATAAAGCAAATTTAAAACTATATATTCATAGAAAAAAAAATATAATTTGTCTTTCAAATTAAGTCTTACTTAGATGATTTAGGTAATAAACATGGATGGAATGGTTTTTGAGGCAACATTGCATTAGTAGGATCATGTTCTCCTGGTATTAGAGTAACATAACAACATGTTGCCAAATTACTTAAAAATTCATCTGTAGTTTTTATTGCTTCTCCAATTTCTTTAGCTGTCTCTGGTTTTGAATTTGTTGTATCATCACTCATGACAGTGTTACCTAACAATGTAAATTATTGTATTAATTCCTCTGCACATATTATTTACACGATATTGAATTTAACTTACCTGCTACAATAAGGCGAACAATAGAAGTTCCATCTTTTTGAATGGTTGCATTACCAGCCATTCCACATAGCCATTCAGTAAAGAGGCATGTTCCTAATTTTTCAAGATTGTGAGACAAGTTTAGTCCTGACACTATTACTAGTTTTCCTTTTGATTCACCCTTTGCTAAAGATTTTTTTGGAGCACATCCAGGAAAACACCAATCTTTCACCTACATATATATTATTTTTATTTCATATAATAATAAAATTATAGTATCTTTGTATGTTTTATTTTCATTATTAATTAGTATCTACTATCTTATACTAACATTAAATGTTCCATCGCTATTTTCATTACCCAAGATAGCACAGACAACTCCAGTAACAATGTTTTTTAGATCAACTTGTTCACCAACTAATTTAATACGTAACATTTCATCTTCTAGGAAAGGTAGATCTTTCTCGGAACAATAATCTGGCTTAGGACAAGGAAGACTAAGTTGATGATCTTCACTGAGCTCACGTAAGATTGATGGTTTCCATTGCTGGTGTTTGTAAAGTGTACCAATTATTATACATTCTTGACATTCTAGAGTTTCTAATTCAGCTAATTTTACTATGGGTTTATCTCCTGTTGAAATACAAACACATTTTCATAGCAATTATACAAAGCAGACAAATTTAGTAGTATAGTATTTGCTACAGGTATCGTATCACAGAATTACTATCATAAACTTTAGATTATTTGTATTAATAAAATTATTTTTATACCCCATTTAGCTTGTACTTGTGGAATTAAAACATTCCTTAATTCTGCAAGTCTAACAGCGTATATGTGCGCAAATTGTTTCGAAAAATCATTCTTCGTATTCACAAATTGTTTCGAAAGGTCTTTATACTCAGCTCGTTGTCTTTCAAACATTGGTGGCTTTCCATTTTCAGATTTTAATAGTAAATCGTTGCTACCTTCTTCCGTTTTATGAACCATTTTCGACCAAAATGAAGCAAATAAATTAAACTTGATCAATTACAATGCATCGAACGATTTCAGGCAGTTTACCGCCAAATTTTAACAATAGTAGTGTTATTATGTCCCTAAAGCCATCATTCCTAAACGCAGAGGGCGTAAAAAATCAATTGCGTTTTGTCGATATTGCAGATCATGGGACACAAAATTCCATAAACTCGTAGGTCTATAGTATTTTTCATCGATGGTACTAGCTCTCAATAATATCATGCTGAATTAGTTCGAATACCTCACCACTAGATGGCCATAGTCGCCAATGTTGATTAGTTTATAGGCGTTGACGCTAGATGTCCATAGTGTGTAATGTCATTAATAGCCGCTAGATGGCTATAGCAATTCATGGTACATTTTTAAAAATATGAAAAGTGAGAATAATTTTGGTGAGATAGTATTTACTGGAAAACACAGACCGAAAACCAAATATAGGTAGATATCGAATATAAGATGTCGAAATAAAGAGGGAAACAAATAGTGATATGAATGAGATACGATAACAGTAAAAACACACGTCACGTATTTTGCTCGTTTTATTATTTCCAAATCTTGCTTAGAACCTGAAGAAATTCTTTCACAATCTAATAATTAATAATTAATGATAATTAAGTTTAACATTAACGCCTGACAACGACGAAGTAAAGATTATAGATATATATATGTATATAAATGCCTATATACATATATATATTTATAGATATATATAATTATATATATATAAGCTAATTCTTGCCCAGACACACATGGTTGATATGCAGTGGTTTCACTTCATCATTCAAATTTTCTCTTCTACGGGCATATAAATAAAATCTTATTGCTTAATATTCTTTAAATATATATATGTATATGTATATATATATGTATGTATATATATATACGGTATCATTATCATTAGATATGATGATATGTTTTTGTAGTCCCAATGATTAATATGCACGCATTTGTGCAAAATGCCTCGAAGTGAGACACGTTATGGACGGATTGATCCAGATGCAAAGTGGACGTTCCGAATGATCGAGCGAGCGGCGGGAATTTTGAATCGCGTACGCGCTGAAATTCAAACCGAACGAGTTCTCTCTTTTTTTTTTCGTCTCGTTTACTTTTTTTTCTCCATTATTCGTTTTCTGTTCGCAGAGAAGAAGGTGAAAATAATCGACGCCGCGTCGCTTCACGATTGATTTTCGGAATGTCCGCGCGTATCCGGCAGTATTTTGACGAGGCCTAAGATTGTCGTTCCAACCTCGCCCGTGAAGAAGAAGGTGACGGAAAAGAAGAAAACAAAGAGAGAGAGAGAGAGATAGAGGGAGATAGAGAGGTAGAGATAGAGATAGAGATAGAGATAGAGATAGAGAGATAGAGATAGAGAGAGAGAGAGAGAAACGCGACCGTTCCTCGAAACGATGTTCCATCGTTTCTCGAGGACCGATCGCGGTGAGGCAATCGCTCAAAAGCCCCGTCGACATACTGATTTAATCGTTATTTGCTCACTAAATATCAGATTCTTATTTCTGTATTAATTCATGTACCGCTACGGTAAAGTTATTATTTTTTCCTTTTTTCCTTTTAGATATCACAATAACCTTACACAGAAAGCTGCAACTAATTTTATTATTATATTTAATTGTTAATATTAATATTATTATTATTTCATTATTATTAATTAAATATTATTAATTATTATTATTGTTGTTTTTACCATCTATCTCGTAAATACGTCGGGACTTTAGCTTGTTTTTACCATTTTATCGTTTCAACGAAAACACCGAAGTAACTCTTACGCGTGACTCTTTCTGTTGTTGTCTCTTTTTTGTTTTTCTATGGTAATTGCATTTTCTTTGAACATGACTCGCGCGCATGCGCAGCTCTGAATTTCGCGTTTGTCCGGTAGCGGAGGATCTAGCGTTTTCGCTCGTGTGACTGATCGATTGAAATCGGGAAAATGAAGCCAGACAGTTTCGTAAGTCTGTTGTTTTCTTTTCGTACTATTTTTCGTGTACCTGTCTCAGTAGATTCTGCTCGCGAAATTGTGGATTAATACTCTATTTTATCGATCACGAGCGATTAGGGAAGCGTCTGGAATTGATACGACATGCTTCTTGTAGTGCAAGTGATCGGGTTAGCAATTCATTTATGGTTTTGCAACCAGAATTTACTGAGTCGAGGGTATGCATGTCTTCGTGGTTTATTTTCTAGTTTCTACTTATGAAGTTGTCCCTTATCGCTTCCTTGATTTCGATCGAGAGACTTTCTTCGAATATCTCTCAGCATCGAGCATTTGCTTATGCATTACTACGTTAATCGAGAACAGAATAAACGTTCGATAAAAATGCGATCACGCTGTAGTTCATGCTCTTTCTTTTTTATATATATGTGTTGAACTCGAAGACAATTTAATTTAGATAATTCGTATATTAGAAGATTTCTAGGTATTTAATATTCGATATCCAACGATACTTTCATTCGATTCTATTCTCGATTATCCATGTCGTTGCACGCTTCATATAACATGGTACATGTACAGCGAATCGGAAATTCACGCGCGTCAGCGATACACGTGAACTCGGAATAATTTCTATTGTTCAACAAGATACATGATGTCCGTGCATGGAAGAAACTATTACGATATAACAGTTCCAGCTTATTTATGAGACCTATGAAACTATGTTCAGAGCTGCTTCTGCATTTTTGTTTATACAAAATTATGCCATTTCTTAATATGTTCAGGTTTTTTGCTTAGTTCATAATTTGAACGAATATTTAAAAATATTTATAATAAAATTAATAACTGCATATCAATATACGTATAAATATGTATATATATACAGATATTGCACATGTATTTCAAAAGTGATACAATTGAAAAAATGAGACTTTTCAGTTTGGTAAATTATGCAAATTTTTCTACTTAAACATCAAGGATTTAATTGTATCTTTCATAATTATAATTATGCATGAAGTTAAGGAGTAAAGCTACTTAAGGAATTTATATCAATATTATTTATTTAATAAATAATTTTCTTCTAACCTCATAGTTTCTTGTTTTCATGAAAAACATATTCTTTTGAAATACATGTGCGACACATATAAATATTTTTCCGTAACAGAAACAAATATTGTTGCCCTCTTCTTAAAATAGAATCGTATTACATTCAGTTACCACCTGAACATAGTCACAGTCTCCAACCCCCTTGAGCCAACAATCGAGTCGATATATCGAAACTGTCGTCAACGATCTCTCGCGCGGCTAACGAGTGTACGTGCAATAACCAGGTGTGAAGAACGAGAAATGATCTATACAGATCGTTGCAGTTCAAACGACATTGCTGGGCACAAATCGATCGTTGACCGATAAGTTTCTGAACTTAGACTCAAACACTTTCTCCCCTGCACAGGCGTCGATTTATAAATGTTACAAATGTATCACAACTCGGGCGTCTTATCTATTACAGAGTGTTCTGTAATATACATGTCGTAATTCTTTCGCGAATTGCAACGTTACGCATGGTAGATATTCGTGTCGATAAACGCAACAATCACGCTGAAAAGTCTCCTTTTTCCGCTCGTTAAATTCCCTAGACGAACAATGGCGCGAATTTGCGCCACTTTCTTTTCATTTATCGTTTTCAATGTTTCACTGAACATGTCGAGCTATTAGGAATTCTTTTGTTTCAAATATGTACAGTAGAATCTCGATTACCCGAATTTTGAATATTCAGCGTCTCTGTTAATTAAGGTTGAGCATATCGATGTTATCGTAGTAATAATAGGAGTATAGTAGAACATCGCTTAAGACTTAAACAGTGAATTAGATATTAGTAATTTATTGAAGGAAATAAAGCTAGCTATCAAAAGGATGCTTTAAGTTTGAATCTTGTGGTATTTCGGATAATCGAGGTTCTATTGTATTGGATTAACATTTTTGCTTTCATTAATCATTCATTTTTGGGAAAAATTCACCAATTAAATTTTGTCTTTGAAAAGTTAGTTACTAATGAGGATATTTTAATATTTCACAATGGTTAAATAAACCATGATGATTTTGTGGTTTTTTTTGCTCGACGTTCAGTTACACTTTCAATCTTTTCTCTCGCTATTTATAGTTGCTTGAACACACTCGAATAGTGTTTGGTGTGAGATACGATGTGCTGGTTGAAACAATGTGCTCTTAAGTAACCGATATCTTTCAATTAAATAGTACACGTCGTGTTGAAGATGACGTTACAGTCAAGTAAATCGTGTTTCATCAGATGAAGTCAAATACTCAAACATTCGACTGGAACTATTTAACTATTTGACTACTTGATTGGTTGATTACTCGATTACTTGCCTGGTTGAATAGTTGATTAATCGATTAGTCGATGTTCAATTGATTACTTGCACGATTGAATAGTCGATTACTCGATTGCTTCGTTATTCAATCACTCAATTAATCGATTAGCTGACTGTTGCATTACTCGATCACTCGATTATTCAATTACAGAATCTTTCTCGTTCAATTATTTAATCGATTAATCGTAGAAATTGATTATTGTTCAAACTACTTTGCGTTGTTTCTAAATATCTAAGCCAAGCTTGCGTGACAGAAATTTCTTTATAGACCCTGTTGGCGATTTTGTCGATGTGCTCCACTTTCTCCTCTTTTCCTCTATTTTGTTTTTTTCGATGCATCGCAATATTACACATCGATGCATTTACACATTGGGTCTTTTAGCGCAGAAAATAATTTGCAAATAAATACACCGACAATTGCTACATAATTAGTTCTGTTGCACACAGGCATAATATGTTGTAATACGAAGTGCTACGATAATTATACAATATGAATACGTAAGCAGATGTCTACACACGTTGAACAACATTTTTCATATACTAGAAACTTTTAAATAATTTAAATATATACTACACCATCTCTTTGGTTTGATTGAAATTGTGAAAAAGCTTGCATTCTTTTTAATAAACGTGGTAAATTATTGAAAGGATATAAATCCGTATCGTATTAAAAATTAGAAAAATTGAAAAAAATTTGTTATTTTATCTTCGTTAGATGCAAAGAAAATGGACATTTTTTGCTATGGTAAACCGTAAGCCATAAAAGGAGTTTTTTGAACATTTTCTCTCAAAAATAATTTTTCATTTTTCTGTATTTTTAGCTTGATTAATAACTGTTCATGCGAACAGCGCACATTATACGCCAACTCAAAAGTTCAACTCAAAAGTTGAACATTCAGAATTTAAAACATACAGTAGGGTTTGTGTTTGCTTTACATTGCAGTTAATTAGCGGTGAATTATCAGAAAGAAAATAGACGTTCCATGCATTCGTTTGTCTGCTTCGCTAGCATTATTACGGAACGTCCTAAATTATGTAACAGCAATTAGCATTCTGCAAACACTTTAGAAGATTGTTAACATGTTTCTTCTTTAAACCGATTGCTTCTTACGAATTTCGACATCGCCTTAACTACGAGTTTCTCCTCAGTAAAATTAACAAATACAATTTTTAAGTAATTCCACAATTTCTATAAATATTTCATAATTAATATTTTACAAATTGGATTTACAGACATAAAGGAAAGTACAAGAATTTATCTATTATCTTGTTTTATACATTTCTTCGGCGTATTAACAAACATCGCTCCTCTAAAATTGTAGCCGTTTTATAAAATGTTATTTTCGTGTATAGACATCTATTTTTACAACATGATGCATTTTTCCTACACTGTACACTCTTTACTTCCTTTAATCCTAACAGTTCACCACGAACACGCGTTATAAATATTTAAATAAATAACTAAGTCTTGAATTCTTGCGTTCGTATTTTTCGCGCGTTCTCGAGCGCTTCGGTATAGTCAGAACCAAATCAAATGTCCGCTCAAAGACATTAGGACCCCCACTAAATGGATCAACAAGAGTTCTTAGGCGGCCATTTGCTTTCATTCTGTCTATGAATTATATTCCTCCGCATCTCGTTTTTAATTTTCATTTATACATCACTATTCTTTCTTTTTTTAATTCAGATCTTTTCCGATTTGTCCCCAATTTTCACCTATAAATCATTATTTTCTCCTCTCTGCTGAAATCTTTCCCTTCGTACCTTGTTCCTAATTTTCGCCTATAAATCACTATACGCTTCCTTTTACACGCTTTGTGTTTTGTTCTCTTTTTTAAGTATCCTCTTAAAATTCATTGTCTCTAATCATCGCCGTGAATCGATGCCGCGATTAGGATATCTTTTCAATTTTATCATCGTTTTATCATCGTGACCATCGTTTTGCGTTGTTTGATGCACATTTTCCCCATAAATGGTAGTTATGAAAGATTCTTTGGATTCTTCAGATTAAAAGTCATTTTGAGAAATTGTACAGGGTGTTTCATTAATTTTGAAATGAAGAGATTCTTCTGTGTCATACAGTATTTCATGACACGTAGGTCTTGTTATAAATTTAGAATTAAATCTTACATTGAGAATGATAATTTAACAGCATAACTTCTATTCTGCTTGAGTTTCGAAGCTTCAGATGTTATATCAACTCAATCATTGTTATAAATTATGCACGTAGAAACAGTTTTAGCGAAATTAGTGGCATTAACTGTGTTGATCCGTAGCATGTCTGACCATTGATGGTCCGCCCTGCCTTATTCTACTTCGCGTCTCACTGGCACTGGATTTATTCGTGATATGTATACTACCTTAATATGCACATTATTTTGACATTTATTTTAATTAACAGAAGTTTTCTAAATATGTATAAATTTATCAACAATCCTATTTAAGATTCACAAATGGTATCACAGTATATCTTCTTAAAAAAGCGCAACAAGTATTTTCAAAATTTCTCTTCCTCTTTGAAATAAAAGAACTCTTTCCACGATGAAATTTAAAAGTTCACGAAATGCCCCTTGTAATTAATGAAACACCTTGTGCAATTTCGAATAAGTACAATTCCTTTTGTTTAAAGTTTTGCATTCGATGTCCTGTCCATCAACTTTTGTAAAAATTATTTCTACTTCGCTTAATTCTAGTTAAAATTACTATTACAATAATTTATCACCAGGATGCCGCATAATAAAAGTTACTCTTTCGATTCTTTCCTCAAAACCAACGATGGCGACCGAATGAGTTTCGCGATTTTTCATATTTGTGTAACGACGATTGCACACTTAAAGGATACCTTACGAAGTTCACGAGTACGCCTACAGAGGATGTAAAATAGCATCTTTCGTTCTTTGGGATTGTTTACGCGAGATTTTTGTTTAAATTAATAAATAGAGTCGAACCTTTCAGGTACCTATGTGGAAAGAACATTCGATAGCGAGAGTGAAGTCGCATGAGTGCTGTTAAGCGGACTTTCAATTGATCAATTTCAACGCGTTTGCTACCATCAAACATTTTGAAAAACGTCTATAATAGTATGTTTTAAATTGTATAAATTGTTGCAAGTAATTTTAGATAGTGAATAAATGCAATAAAAAGGGTTTGTTAATTTTTCAAATATTTTCTAAGACGATTTCAATACTTTCAGAAATTCTTTTTCATCGAAAATTGAAAAAATTCAGATATTAAAAAATGTGTGATATGTGGTAGCAAACGTGTTAATGTATAGTGATCCGTGACACCAAGAATTTTCTTCGCGAAATATCGATGAAATTGACTATCAAACGGGTCAAAACGATCTCCGTTATTATCTACAATAATTATTTTAACCCTCCGTTGCTAGACTACTCAAAATAATTAGTAGACACGCCATAAAATATGTTTAACAATTAAAAATATGATTGAAATTGAAGTTAATCTTTGGATAAATGTATAAAAAGTTTCTCTTTTTAGATTAGTAGAAGAAACACGTTGAATGTTATTTCTAAATTCAATTAGCCTCTGATTAGCATTTTTAGAATGGGAAATTGATAGTATTGCACGCTTTAGTAAATAATTAAGCAATTTGAAATCCATCAAATCCTCTAATTACTCTGAGTAGTGTATTCCTATAGAACTGCTGGCGTAAATTGAATTCGATTTCAACAAAAAACAGGCTAAAATGTACACCTCAAATAATTAAAAGTGTAGCTTAACTTAGAACCTAGCATATCGCGAAATCAATGGAAAAAATGATCAATTAACATTAATATCCAATTATTATGATCAACCAACCATACGCAATAATTTAAGATTACAATACACAGTGTTTGACTCCATCCTACAGTTTAAGGGTTAAATTACTTTTAATCATATTCCCGCTAGCGTAATATCGTTAAACGGACGCAACGTTATCGGATAAACTAAATAACACAGAAAACACGCGCGACACTAAATCCCTTCAACAACTACATAGAACAATCTACCCGATTGTTTAATGCTTCTTATATACTTTACTAATGTCTACTCAAATTGAAGACAGAATGTACACAAACGCTGCTTTGTGAAAGAATTATACAGGGTTCATCGTTACAAGACAATCCTCATTCAAATATCGCGCCAAAATGTTTGGCTCTAAGTGGACCAATAAGACCTCGATCAGGTGATCGCCACTTGAGCAGGAGTGTTCAAATTCACTATATCTTCAACCTGAATAGATCATAGAACAAGTTCCCCACTTTCCAGTCAGCAATAAATAGCGTTTTAAATTATAGCCGAGCCTAAACTTTCAGCGAATATACACGTATATATGAATATACATATACATATATGTATAATAATATATAATATAATATAATAGCTACGGTCCCTAGGTATCATATACTTTCGGAATGTGTATGGACTCCATTCGACTTTCACTCCCACCGCTTTTAAATACGAAAGATCTAAAAACGCTCGCGACTGATCTCGAGGACAAGCTCGCGCGATGGCATCGCCTGTCGCTTTTTCTCTTGCGTCCGTGTAATTAGATTAAAAATGATATGTCTTATTGTACGCGGCGAGACCTCGCGTCTCGCTAAGCTTCCATCCCCTTCCATCGTCCAGAACCCTGAGGACTCAGCGCGGTCGTGGTCAGATCGATGGATCTCGATCTTATTCCGATCCACAGCTCCTCTGCCTTCGTTTCCTCCATCCCCTCTACAAGGCTAATGAAAAAAAAAAAGGTTCGTTCGTTGTCGCCTGTTTCCGATTCGCGAAACGCTCGATAAGTCGGCTCTAGCTGGACACCCAAACCATTTCTATGGACAGTCGCTCGGCCAAAGCCAGCGTCTCATCTGGAGTAATCTGGTATCACGGACAGAGCGAGGCTACGAGGCGATACAAAATAATTTCGCTTGGAAAAATACCGATCTCTTCTTCATCGAGACTGGCCTATCGTTTTAGTGAACTGTGCGAACTCGACTGTCGGCTGGGAACGCTGGCTAGCGCGCCGCCATCTTGCGAAGGACGGATTCGGGATCTGTTTTTTTTTTTTATTTTTGTTTAAATTACTTTCGTGGCAGGTTCTTCGTTTCCTGTATTAACTTTCATCTCCTGTGACTGTTTAGAAATTCTCTTTCCCAGCTTTCGAACTGAACACGAGTGACGCGCTTCGGGCAGGGTTCAGAGGTCACCGTTGGTGACCGTGTCTTGGTAATCTTTGGATTTGGATACACGTTTCGACATCTTTGGCGTTCTCGTCCACTTGGTCTGTTTCTTTCGAACGAAAGGGCGATCCTTTTTGTAGATAGATCTCTGTGGAACCTTCTTTCTTCAGATTTCTGAGAATCTTTATTTTTTTTTTTTCTCTTGTTTCTGCTGCCTTTTGGGCTCGCAGTCTTCGAGTTGTATGTTCGAATATTCTCACGCGAGTTTCGCGAGGACCGACTGAGTTCCTCGTGGCTCGTTTAAAATTGCTCTTCGTGATTTGCGATCCAGAGGATCTAGGCTCCCGATCACACGCTCAGCCTCGTCCAGCGCGTTTGATGATGATTACCGCGTGTGATGTCGCGTATGTATACATATATATCTATTATATACACGCACGTAGGTAAAAAAGAAACGAAAGGACTGGACTCGTTAGAATAATTCTCTAAGGTACAAAATATCCGATTCACATGTATTTCTCTCTTTCTCCCGGTTTTACGTCACGTGATGTACATATATATATTATGTATATATATACTTTCCATATTTGTATCGATCTCTACTATCCTTAACGCGAAATGCCGTTTCTCTAATGTATAACTGTAGATAACGTAGCGTACTGCCTACTGATATGAGTTAGTTCACTTGTAAAGCACTTTTATATTCAATCTAAACGATATCCATCGATCGTGAGCGAACCTCCATGAATTCTCAGCAAACAACTGACGGTCCAATGGCTGATGCTTGGGAATGAACCGACGTTCCTTTTTATGCCTTTATAATCTTCACTCGCTATAATCTTGCAGCACGTTAGCAGCGAGTTTATACAGCGTAAAAGACACGTTCTCACGTGTAGATGATTTATGTTTATGGTTCGTCAAGTGTCAGTAATTTTGAGAAATGGTAGAGACTGCAAGGAGCTTATAGCGAGAATATCTTATATTTCGAGGTGTTTCCCAGGTCCTTCGTAGTTTTTTCTACTTTCATAAAGTATGAAATTATTATTGTTTCCTCCTGAAATATTCTGATTAAAAATATCATCAAGCAGCACACAGAACGTCGATCCATGGACCCTGTCTTCGATCGCGATCTCTCATCGCTGAGTAATCTATCTCGCACCCTTTCATTATCGCTTTTCTTAATTCCTCTCGTTGTCTTTGGTGACGAATACAGTTCCCTCTGCTCGCCTCGAATTTCCAAATGAAATTTCGCTGGAAAATTCCGAAGCTTCTTCTACGAACTCTCCTCAAAATTGACACACCTTATATAGGAATCTACGCACTATCCGCTACAAAAAATTCAAACGTTACTTTCCTCGAAATCACGAATCTAATCCCAATAAATCCGAGACGAGTCTCAGAAACAGGTGCAGCTGATTAATAGCGGAGCAAGAAGCGATAACGCATAGCTGGATACGAAAGATGGCGTCGCTGGATCGCGACTTCCAGTTTCACGGCTCCTCGGATTCTTCCCCTTTTTTTTGTCGTTTCGTTTTCGTACAAAAGTAGCAAAAGCTTGTTCGTTTGTTTTGAAAGTTTCCTTTCGCCTTTGTTACGCGGTCTAAACAGTGAGCTTCGAACGAGAAACGTGGACGATGATTCGTGTGGGTCGCGCAAAGTGGCCGATCGACGCGCTCGCGCGACTATCACTTTCTTGGTGTGTTAGTTCTACGCGTTGTACAACGATTTCGGGACCGATCGACAGATACGTGCGACCATCGGTCTGAGTAGCTACAAATTTCCTCTTCTTCTCCATTTTTTCTTTCACACTCACACTCTCTTGCACGCACAGACAGACACACGCGATCTCTCTATCTTGGGCAGTACAGCTATATCGTTTTAATAAACTGTAAAATGATATGTTACGTTAAGGTCAAGCGAATACGTTGCCCTGGGAAAGGCATTCGAGAGCCTTCGTCTTTGTTTCTCCACGTCGGTAGTCATGGTTCGATTCTCGATTAACGAGATGTCGAGGTTTATGTTGTTCAAAGGGACTGACATCGAGAACAGAAAGATTGATAAAGCGATTCCCTTTGGAGAAGAGCCAGGGAATCGGAGATATTCGTCAAGCTACTTTCCGTTTGCGTCTTTTTTTTTTTCCTTGTTTCCTCGAAAAAGGGGAACGAAAATGAATGGCAAAACGAGCCGCTGTCGCCGCTCTCTCCGAATTCGCAAATGTAAGGCCTCGCATGGATTAACGAACTTAGGCTAGACTTTCCATGGTTGTCGAACATCACAATCTAAAAGTGGTGAGTTTAGTACAAGGGGGCGGACACAGGTAGTCTTACAGAGGCAGAATTGACTACGATTTTTAAATTTCTCTCCTAGAAATAGTAAAACAACTTTCAACAAATAGGTCCAGGACGCGCTCGAAAGGATCCCGAGGAGATTCAATTGCAGGCGAGGTGTGAGAGTGGAACCTAGAAAGAAATCTGTTTCACCTTATAAATATTAGAAGGTACCTATATACTCTGAATATTCCTTATATTTTACCTTTCATATGCATTCTGTACGTTTTTGTACATTTAAATATTCCATAATTGCATCAATATTCACAGTTACTTATTTTATACAATGGTAGAAGTTTGCTTCATTCGCAATTAAAGTTTCCGTGGATTCAAAGAGAGCTTTTGTGAAGCTTGAAGTCTCGAAATATTTGCAAAGCTTGGTAAATGATATTAAAATACACACAAAAAATTGGAATAATATTGGATCTCAAAAATACACCGAAATATAATTCCACCCTCATACCTCGCACGTGGTTCAGTACTTTGCCTTCTCTATCGACTATCAGGAAAAGAGTTACTCATCAGACACGATCTATATGTATACATATATATATAGAATTAGTATATTATTGTATATATATAGATATATATATCGACGATTTTCTAGTGCGTCTGAAATTCGGTGATATGTTCGTAGATCGACATGTTTCGCGCGGAATCGAAGCAGTTTACCTAACAATCTCAATAGAAAGCGTTTGTTTAAGTCATCCACCAAGACGAATTACGGCCATCATGTTACCTTTCTCATGGACTCTCGAGGATAATTGCCGTCTACCAGTGCTAACGGTAACGAATACGTCTCCTTTTTTTTCTTTGGAACGTTCCTTCGGTCCTCCGTGTCCGTGATCCACTTTTACTAATATCCCGCGAAGGATGCTTCTCGAGATATCCCTTTGGATATCATTTCAATCCACATTTCTTGATATAGTCCATAAAGTATCTTTTAGGGTCACTTCACGTGCATTTAATTAATCCGAAGATTAGAGTTGGGATCAACTTTACTTTCGTATCTCTTCAGGGACGACTGCAAACGCTTTCCAAGACGATTATCTACCTTAAACGACCTGCTCGGCAAGCCCTTAACGACCTAACGATATGTATCAGAAGAGTGACAACCCTGAAACCTCCGTTCTGTCTCTCTTTCTTTCCCTGGTTGCTCGTTTCACCGATTCAGTGACACGTTTTCTCGGGACTCGATCCATCGCGACGTGACTTGCGCGAAATACCTTTAAGTCGCGGTTCTGCGTCTCCAGGGGCTGCGCAGAACCTTTTTAGAAAATTAGACTGTGTATTCAAAGCTGTAACGTGTACTCGATACAATAGCACGCATGAGAAAAGAGTAGGGTAAGGGTGTTAATTATTGTGTGCTGATTACTGTGCCTCCCTCTTTAATTTTCACCTTGTTCTTCTGTGAAAATAAAAAGGAGGGTATGATAATCAGTAGACTGCGGACTTTTATGCAATTTCATCTTTTCGTAAATACAAGTTAAGGTAATGGAAGCTAAATGGAAATTTGCTTCATCTTTCAAATACTATATTTTTTATCATTCCTATATGTTTGAATATTATCCATATTCTGTAGATTTGTATACATTTCAAATCTCCTGAAATGCATAAAAATTAGCAGTCTAGTGATCAATCAGCATACAGTAATTAGTACTCTTACCCTAATTAATGTTCATCGAAATTGGAATCCAGTCTTTTTCTCCTGTTTTAAAGCTGTCGTTGCGAATGTAGTTACGCGGCTGCAGATCAATTTCTTGACCCGTTTACTGACACGCTTACTTCCGTTCAGCGATCTCACTGACCGTCGAGCCCGCGTTTACCGTTTCCAGCGTCAAGAAAAGGGACACCTGGTGCCTCGTCTCGCTCTGAATTGTACGTGACGCGGTCCAGTTCTCCGAGCCGAGAGCAAAGCCCTCTTCTCTTTCTGGTCGACGTGGATTTTCATTTCACGGTACTAAATCTGTGCTCGGTGCCGCTGAGATCTTTCGTTTCACTTCGCTTCTCAAAATGATATTGGTAATTGATCGAGTTTAGCGAAGTAGGTCGATCAGATCTATTTTCTGTTTTGCATTATGGAACAATTTTATTTGCATAGATTACTCTCAGAGAAATAATTATTTTATACTTTTTCTTGATTTAATATTAAGTATTGTAAAATAGTAATTAATATTTAGAGCTGCTATTTAATAATTTTGTGGAATGTTATGGTCTTTATATTGAGAAGTATGAAAATAAGAACTGGAATTTAGAATAAATTTATCAGTCAGTGAGATCGACTTACAGTGTTGTCTTGATTAAGCTCGATGATACACTTATGATTTCGTGAAACTATTCTTTCATTTTAATTAGTTCTCAGCTCTGAGAAAACAGATTCTAGTTCCTAGAGAAATTGTTTTAAGACTTCCAAACTCCTAATTGAATCCAAGCCAGTCCTGATTTTAAGCATCGAATACTTTTAAAATCTTCTTTTTTATGAAAAATGATTTTTGAAGTTTCACGAAAATCTGAAGTACCCTAGTATCCCTGGGGCTAGTGCTTGACAGTGAAGCGTGTCTATTTAAATGAAGTGAACACCAGGAGAGTTTTATGCAGCCAGTCGATGCAATGGATCGAGTCACTCGACATACGTGGTTCACGCTCGTGGAAATAGAAAAATAAAGAGCGTGCGCTTCAAGAGCAATCACGACGACGAAAACATCTTCCATAAAACGCCGATGCGAAATTAGCTGTCCGCGGCCGCGTCGAGTTACGACGAGTGATTAATTCAACTACACGCGGTTGGATACAATATTTTCTACCCACTATACCCCATACTTTCTTTCCTTTCTTCGATTGATTACCACCATTCGCCATCGGGGACCAAAACTATTGATAGATATCTCGATGAGACTGTTATGGGGAACCGAGATAATTTTCTAAAGAATTTATATTAGTTTTTAACTTGAATCTGTTAAGTAGTTGTACTTTGTTTTGAATTAATAGAAGGTGGCAATTGATTCAGGAACAAGTAGAAAGTCAAGGATCCATGTAGAGTTTTGGATCCTTAGATTTTTCGAACCTTGGAACCTTGAAACCTTAGAGCTTTGGATCTTTGGAACTTTGAATCCTTGGAACCTTTATACCTTTGGATCTTTGGAATCTTGAATCCTTGGAACCCTTAGAACCTTTGGATCTTTGGAGCCTTGAATCCTTGGAACCTTGAATCCTTGGCTTCTTGGATCCTTGGAATCTTAGACCTTTAGATCTTTGGAACCTTGGATCCTTGGATTTTTGGAACCTCTGATCCTTGGATCCTTGGGTCTTTGGAACCTTGGATCCTTGGATTCTTTGCCCCAGTATTGGCTCCATAATCAAAATACTCTTTAATTTTGGTTCTCCACAACAGTCATTTCTCATAATAGTCCGTCGAAACAATTTCTAGAACCAGAATCGATATTACGATCACTGTTCGCCACTATTAACTCGAAGATAAATGCCCAATGGTTCGACAAGGGATAGCCGCGGATATATTCTGAACTCGAGAAAACCTTTGGTCGACAGAAGCCGCCTGATGAGAACAATAGAAACACCTTGCGGACACCTAAGTTCTATCGAGAAAAATATGAATCTCTGCGAGACTTCTACGAAGAAACTCGATCACCGTTGACAATCACGATTATTCTATCCTTCACTTTCCTTTTTAGAAACGTTGCATTTTATTTCCTCTAACTTTCAACAAAACTTTCGTCCCTATAGGGAACAGAAGGTCCGAAGAGATCCTCTCTGTTTCTCTTCCAACGGAGACCGAGAGAAGCGCTCGAACATTCGTTCTCGAAGGGTGTGGTAATAGTATAAACGACGAGGCGATAGAAAAGCTATCCAGGCAGGCTTGGGGAACAGCTTTTCAGACAGTGAAGCGTTTCCTGGCGAACAGGAGCAGTTTGTTCTTGGGGTACAGGTTGTGGGCTCGACGTTATCGAAAAATCGGGACGAGACATATCTTTTTTAACGCACGGTTACGAATTATAGCATGACTCGACCAACGGGAAGGCACTTGGGCAAATTACGTGCCGAGTTGGCCGTCGTTTGTTTCTTTTTTTATCTAAATAGGAGGGACCCAGTCCCGTTACGTCCCAATCTAATCTAACTTCATTTGTCGGTAGTTGGTTTGTGAAAAATCTAGTTAAGATTTGGGCTATCTCTCAGGGCTAAGAGATGCAAGCATCCACACAGTGGCGAGTTATACATAAGTCCCTTTGGTGATTACCTATTTTTTGTCAAAAATGAATAGAATTTTTACGTGTTCATTATTTTTTCATTTTAAAATAAAACTGTTTTAATGGTGGCTCTTTTTCATAGGGGCCTCAATTTTGTATTAGCCTTGAGTCCTAGTGTACCTTACTATGTCATTGCATCCTCCTAGTGCAGAGTTACTCCTCAACTATAAATTAGAACATCTCAAACAAATCCTGCAAACCTTTTAAATACAGTGTATTAAAACACATTATGTGAAATAAAGTATAAGAGCGCCACAGTCCGCCATATTGGACGCTGGTACCTCTGCCGCAAGAAACAGCCCAAAAACTGATTCCTTTCACGTGCAGTTCGCCATTAATAAAATTTTACACAGGCGTTGATGGTGTTCTACTTACAGACGATAACTCAGAATAGTATTGGGACACGACGAGCATGGTCCTCTCCTTGTAAGCACGCAGAGCACGTGTTCGCGCTCCTCTGCTCTGCTGGTGTCTCTGCGCGACTACAAAGACAGATCGTTTAAAAGTATCTCGATACAAGATCAACTTCTCCGCTCTCAGCTACAGCTTAATCCTATGATATGTTCGCATTCGTTAATATATATTGTATAAGATTATATTACGTAGTACTCGATCTCTATCTTTCACTCACATCCACGCAACACACACAGAGTCGCTCCATCGTTCTCTCTCCCTTTCACGCGTCTCCTGCCACTCTCGGTCTAGGATATTAGACTCTCCTTAACAAGATACGTAATTAAAATGTATATATATGCTCGCATTGGAGCGACGCGCCAATGATAAAACATAAATTACACGCTTCTTAGGGCACCTTTGGTATTAAGCTTGATATACTTCGCCTCTTCGTCTCCTTTTTTTTCTTCCTCTAGATTACGTAATTTCGTTCCGCGAGCCACCGCGTCCGTCTCCCATAATATATTATACCGCGACGGTTCCCCCTCTTCCCGTTCACGCGAAACTCACGCGTCACGATACACGCCTCCGTCGAATTAATTCGCCGGGGGATTAATGGATGCGCTACTTTATGACCTGGAATTTCTCTGCAGGAATCGAATTTCTTGCTATGGTACTTTGCGCCCCGACGTGGAACCTTTTGATGCTTTCGCAGTTGTTTTATAGATATAACAGTTTTAGGTGCCTGGTCGCAGATGATGCTAGGTTCTGGGAAGACTCTTGGAGCCTTCGTTCACTTCGAGTAGATTCAGATTATTTATAGATTGTTCCGTCTTAGGAATTGAAAGGACTGAGGGAGCTCTGGTGAACATAGATCTGCAAACTAATTTGTTTTGTCAGATGCTCAGGCCAGGGTGCTATGAAGCTACTCTGAAGAAGTTGAAATTTATTTGAGAAGGTCTTTCTATGATCTCTGCTTTTTCAAGTTATTCTATAAAAGAGGTTTCTAATTAAAAGACTGAATATTTCAAGAATAGTTAACAAGATTCATGTTCTCGTGGCTCCATAAATTTTGTACTCACGCTTCCAAGATACCCTGTGCATCGCATCTACACCTCGTCAGGCCTTCATTCATAACGTTCAATCGATCGAAAGGTCCACAGAAGCAGCAAAATCCCAAGGAATCTATCTTTCCTGTTTTCAACCCTGAAGAACAATTAGCTCGAAGGCGGCGCGGGGCTCGACGCTCCTAAAAGAATGTCCCGCGGCTGTGGAGTGTAGGTAACGTGTGTGAAGAATCGTGTTGCATATACGTGCGCGTGTGACTCGAAGAGTGCCTGCTGCTCTGCACGCGCGGGGCAGACGCACGAAACCGAACCGAAACGATTAATTCGTTAGCGCAAAAGCCTCACCGAAATAGCAACACGTTTCGTTTCGGTCCCCTCGTCTCCCGACCCCTCTCTCGCCTACTTCCTTCTTCTCTTCTTCCTCTTCTTCTTCTTCATCTTCTTCGTCGTCGTCGTCGATCGCGATCAGGACTCGGTGGAAAATAAATAGACAAAGGTAGTAGACGGCTACGAATCGATAAGTTAAGTCGTTAAAAAATATATATACCTAGGAATATTATATACGCGATTATTGGGCCCCCCGCGAGTCGCGAATCTAACGCCGTTGCTCCGCGCAATTTACAAGACAATTTGCCTAACGGTGCTGCCTCGAGGCGGGTCTGCACCTCTACCCCCGCCTCGCCCTAATTCGCCCTTCCCCACCATTCTCTGTGTACGTGTACGCGCCATATTTACGACTCTCTTCCCATTTCTTCACCCCCTAATTTCTTCTCCCTACCCTCCTCGTGGCTTTCGCCTTCCCTTCATCTCCGCCTGATGCCTCCCCTCAAACAGCCGCGTGTTCTGCGACGAATTATCGAGACAGTGGCCGATCGCCGCGGAAATCGACCGTTATCCTTGAAATTTCTATTTTTTTCGGCTTTTCTTTCGAGCTTTTTTTGTGTGTGTGTTTTTTTTTGTTTGCTTTTGGTTACTGTCGTGAAGACGGGGGATTCCAATCGGCTGTCTCGGCTCGTTCCTTCCTCCCGGGGTGTCAGCACGGTTTTCCCTTGCCTTTCTTACATGCCGTTTATGTCGATTTTAAGGTTGCCCGTTTTCTTCTCTCTTTGATCCCTGGAAAAGCGAACGGATCGATTAGTTCAAGGGAAAGTGGATGGTAGTGGTCACGTTTCGATCTAAGGTCTCGGTATCGAGGACTTGTTATCGCGTGGTTAAGGGGAAGGAGGATTGCTGGGTGAAATATTGTATTATCATTTTCAGACAGCATTAAGTACCTTTTTTCGATAGATTAACGTAAGAAGGAAACCTTCTCTGAAGCCACACAGATTACCTAATTAGTTTT
The DNA here is from genome assembly GCF_051401765.1 of Calliopsis andreniformis. Taxonomy (NCBI): domain Eukaryota; kingdom Metazoa; phylum Arthropoda; class Insecta; order Hymenoptera; family Andrenidae; genus Calliopsis; species Calliopsis andreniformis. The sequence goes on from NC_135063.1 coordinate 9,354,814, forward strand.
CAGGCTTCTTTATGCGTTAACTTCTGATACAGAACTCAAGCGCAAACTTAACTTTGGGTGAAACCAGGATTCGCGAAAGAAAATAACCCTTCGAGGAAATTATTCGCAGCGTTGAAATGAATAAAAATATGAAGGCTGGAAAGAAAGTGGCGCGAGATAAAATATAAAATGTGGACGGAAATTTTGATTTAGTTTTTCTCCTCTTTTTTCCTTTTTTAATTTGGAACAGCTCGGTCGCAGCGATGACAGGACCTGCACTCGTCATCGGTTTTCATCGCGGAATCAAAACGGATGAACGAAAAGAGCTCTCGATCGCTCACCGCGTCTCGTTTGTCTCCATTCCACCAATATCTCGCGTTTTTTGTCCCCGATACCGCTGATTTACAGTCGCGAGGAGGACTATTCGATGCGGAGTAGTCTCGAGCGAGGGGTGCCGAGCGTTTTCGAGAATTGCGGGTAAAAGCAAACCCTTGTCGACGAGTCGAACGATTTTACTGTTTTATATTTTTCTGCTTCTTCTTTTTACGGCGCTTCATACGCGTAGGCAGAGATATTTTGAGAAAAAGGATCGTAAACTTCTGGGGTGTATGGCTGTTGCTGAAGAAAGCTAAGGAGAGTTTTGGTGAATTTTTGTTCATAGTCAAGCAGTTCTGTGTTACTTTTGAGGCAGATTTTAGCTCTTTGAGGTAGAGAGTTGGGTCTGCGAGGTTGTAGATTTGAGCAAGTTTGGGAAACTTCTGTTGGAGGAATAAGTATGCAATTTTAATAAAGTTTGATACAATTCAAGAGATTCATAGTGGAATGTGTAACTGCCTGAATTAAAGATATTTGGTAGATTAATCTTTCGAAGAAATGTTAAATCTCTTACAATTAATCTTTTAGCCTCAACGTTACTGATGAGTTTTGATGATTGTTTTCTACCTCAATAATGTTTCTTTTTTATTAAAATTATCTTCAATAATTTCAGAGAAAAAATAAAAAAAGGAAAGAGTTTATAGCGATAAATAAATACTGTAAAGTTATCAGAATATTTTTTGCACAAATAATTTCTATTAAATATGTTGAAGCTGAAATCTGCTCAAAGCAAGTTAGAGTCTTTCACTATAAGCTCCTCACTATTATTCTCATCACTTAAAGTTACTTTTGAATTCTTCTCACTTTTCGATACGACAAAAATTTTCTTCAGAAAAATACACCCCTTGCTGCGAGTTTATAGCGAAATAATACTATGCACGATATCATCCGCCAACATAGACCAGAAGATAATCATACATACCTACCCATCTATTATCTGCAAAGTAAAAAATAAAATGCCCCATCAGAGTAGTAATCTACATTCCAAATGTAGCGATCCTTTTTCTGAAATACCTTGTACACTCAGCAACAGCAAGGCAAATCTTTTCGCACCCTCATTTCCCCTCGCAATCTCGAGGAAATTCCTAAACGTCTTCCCTTTATTCCCGCCGATAAGCCGTAAACGCGATAACGAAAATAAACGAGCATCAAATGCCTACCCTTTCCTCCCTTCTCCTCCTCTTTCGCCCCTTTCCTTTCTTTTCTTAAATAACTGAGCATACGTTAGTGGTACCCCGATTCGCGGCGAGGAGCGTGGTTAATGAATCGCGTCATTGTCGAAGAGGAAGGGTGAAGAGACAACCTACATTTGTCTCTTTCCCGAATGAGGTTCTTCCCACGACCCGAGGAGAAGAGACGCCTTCGCCATTGAGTAATTTACGTACCTCATTAGGCCGTGGCTGCGTCCGGACTGAAAAGCTCTCTTTTCACGGGCTTTCGGGGATCCTTGGCCGCGAATATAGCGAGAAAGAAAGAGGGAACGAAAGAAAATGCAGGACGCGCTCGCGCCTCGGTATATTCACGGGCTGAGAGGGAGAGAGGAAGAGAGAGTGCGAAGAGAAGCTTTACTAAGGCTGGGCACACGCTTGTGAAACGCAGCGTGTAATGTATCGTGATTCACATGATCAAAGGGAGCGTTTTCCTAAAGATTAGAGAGCCTTGAATTTTTTCTACATTTTTGTCTGTAAACTACATACATATAGGATGAGCTACCATGATTTGGTGCTAAAATAACTCCCTCAATTTTTATATTAAGGAAAAGTGTGTTACTGACATCTTCTGAACTTCTGACAGTACGCATACTGACTCCATTAAAGTGTATTAAATCACACTTTTTAATCTTTGGAGAAGATCTTTGCAACTTTACAACTAGAGATACATACACATATAATTTTTTATATGTAGACAAAATATATAAATATGCATTTGATTGTGATATTGTGTTCTGGATATTGTTACTTTTAGAAGTAAAAAATGAATTGAATTTGATCCTGTGGAATTCTATTCTGTTATCGACAACATGTCAGCATGTGGAAATCATGTGACATTACAGAAGCGTGTACCCAGCATAATGCGCGTCGGATATTCCTTCAGCAGCCACGTCCGTCTTGGCATTACGCTGCCAAGGCGTCACCGCTTATAAAGTGGAAATGAATTAGTGACGATGCATTTCGGTCCTGTTGCCCAGCCCCAAGCGGGTTCTATCGATCTTCTAATTTCGGAGAGGGAAAGGTCGGGCACTCCAGCCTGTTCTCGCATTCTGTACCACGATTCCTACTGATTGAATCATTTGTATTGGGCAAGTTGATATTTGTCTGATTTGGGATGCTCAAATTTAGGTCGACGTAGAAGCTTCGAAATTTGGCGAAATATATTTGCCATGTCGTTATGTATTTATTTGTGGTATTTACTTTGCCCTGGTTTGCAATCTATTTGAGCAAATATTGTTTGTAATTATTAAAAATATCAGAAAATGTTTTGTGTGGATATTGGAGAGAACTATTCACGTATTTTAATAATATGTACATTTTGTATGCATGTTGCTTTTCGTTAAAAGTCGAGATAGTTTGTGAACATTCTTTTTAGCGATGAAGTATATTTTTATCTAAGAATAATGCATGCATTGGTAAAGTGATCTTCCACTATTTCCAGTAATGGAGATGGTTTTTTTTATGTTACACTGTGACGAAGAGGAAAATACGTGAAAATGAAAATGTAATGTTTTTTAATTACTTAAAAGCCCTCTATAGATATAAAAAACAATTCTGCCAGTAGTTGAAATATTTTCTGATATCAATAACAATTTCCAGAATATTCTCGTGAATTCCATCAAAATGGAACATGTATTTCAAACTGAATCAGGATCATACATGTATGATAAAATAAATCCTCCTTCAAAGATTAATATTCGATTACCTTAAACACGTCACATTCAATATCATAAAATTTATAATACCAATTTTAATATTTTTGAATTCCTTATCAACCATTTTTTAAAATTATTCAATTGCTGACATAGCTAAATCACTAAGTAATTATCTTTATAGATTACACTTTTTAAGTAGGTTCTAATGATTTAACAATTTTATGAAATGATAAATAATTCATGATAGATATATTTAATTTATTTAGTAAAAGTTTCGTAATAAGAAGTAATACTTTAAAATATACAATTTTCAATGTACTGTCTTGAATTCTCACAGTTGCCATAGACATTACGACATTATAGTAAGAAAGTACTAGAAAAGAGGTCAACGCAATCACATGAAAATGCTAAAAAAAGTCTTTATTATGATACCAGAATTGATTGCAAGACCACGATAATTTGCGTTATTCTTTTCGCAATATATTGTTTCAGAAAATTACATACTAGTATATTTCTCTCTATTGCATGACGACACTGAATAAAAAGGTAAAAATGAACTAACAAGTTCTGACTTATCTCTTACTATTATTCACTCCTTTCACTCTCTTCTCTTTAATTCTACTACATCAAATTAAATGCAAGATAAATTAGCTCATGTTAAAAGTCCGTAAAATATTCCTCAACTATACGAGAACATTATTAAAATACAGATTACTTAGAAGTAGCTTCAAAATAAATATGTATGACAATTTTTCAGGCAAAGTAAGTACCTAGATATTTTTCAAATATTAATCTTTGAAAGAGGAATAAATAACACCTCCTGTTTTATATGTAGCTTTCATGCACTTCAAATTCATCAACGAGATTGACTGCCACACAAATTGCCCTCGTCTTTCTCGCACTTCCATTTACAAACCTGAAAAGTATTGCTCAAAAGAAAATTTGAAGAGTAATTAACAGCAATCAATGCAATAAATTTACCTATGCATAAAACACGTTAATATTCCCGAAGCAATGAACTTGACTAAAAATCCACAGATATTAAAGTTTATTTACCAAAGTGCCTCTCACTGGCGACCCCCATGGCAGTCAGCCTGTTAATCATCTTATGGTAGGCAGCCTTGGAAGGTATCCAGTCGCTGCAATTATCTTGGAGCGTTTGCATTGTAATGAAACTCCAGTTGCGCTAACGGTTTTCAAGAACCGTCAGAGATAAAAGTTTCTTGCGCTGTCTCATTCGGAGTTATCCGACATCTCGCGGGGAAGTTCCTATCTCGTTACTTCTGCCTGTGCCCGACGTTTCTCTCTCCCATCCCGAAAACTCATTGCCCAACAACAGGATCTCTACGTTAGAAGCACGGCGGTGGGTTTGGTGCAAGGGGTGCTCGGGGTCGAAGTGCACACATCGAGGGATCACGTCCAGGGAGGGAACAGAAAGAAAGAACAGAAAGAAAAGACGAGCGGATAGAGCGGAAATGAAGGTGGACGGCAAACACAGATGCGACGAACAGGCAACAGCGAGGAACTAGCAGAACCGAACGACGCTGAACGGAGAAAGAAAAAGGATGAGGTATCTGTCTTGAGATAATTGGCGGCGCAAGGGAGCAATCGATGAATCCAGGTGGAACGGTCGGTTGAAAAGGTGGAACGAACTTCTCCCATGTGGGGCATCGTTTTTGAGAAATACTGTGAATTATGTATGCAATGCTTTTTCGCTATGGTACACTGTGAGAATTCATTATAAGATGTACGCTTCTGATGTTAAGTCATGTATTGGTTGCCTGATGTGGTCTTACTGAGATATGTGTATATCTATTTGAGTTGGAATAATATTTCTCGTGTGTGACAGCTACATTGGTTGAAAAGAGGATTGCACTTGTTTCACTCGTGGAATAAGCTTTTTATACAGGATGTGCGATAACAGATGTCAGCAATTTTAAAGGGTTTTGCAGATTGAAATAAGACGAAATGAAGAACGACGAAATTGTGTTTGAAGCTTCGTTTCCGAGTTATTAATTATTCAAGATATGTGGAATGTGTCTGACTTGACTTATACTACTGATATTGCTGCGCCTGACCTGGCCAGAGCATGCGCGCAGTAGAATAACCCTGAAGTCAGACACGCTTTATGAGAACTTTAGGCGCAGTCATAAAAATATAACTCTAAAATGAAACTTTAAACACAATTTTATTATCCTTGATTTTCGTTTTATTTTAAGATCTAGAAGCACCGCTTAAATTTTTTGATACCTGTCGTCGAGCACTCTGTGCATATGTATACCATGTCTCCCAAATTAATCATTCAATTATAAATTCTTAAGCCCACTCTCTCTGAGAACCTTCAGCGAAACAACGTTCGCCACCAGCCATTACGAATGCAGCTAATGAGCTCACTGTTTTACATCTTCCTCAAAACTAAGGAAGTCGTTAAAGGCCTAAAAACCACGATTGACTAAGAAAAGAAACGTACCCGAGTGAAATCAAGATGCAACCACTTGCAGGAGCTCATAAATATTCAAAGCTGCTTCTGTGCAAAACAGATAAACCCACATAAACAAAATTCTATTCCACCTCTTCAGCTCATTCCTCCACATAAAACGATCTCTCTCCCCCATTGCGCCATCAATCGCGAAGCGCTTTATATGCCCAAAAGCTGGCAATCGAGGCTGCGAGAAATCAGATAAGAGAACAGAACGTAGGGAGTCGCAGTGAAAACAGAATCGCCTCGAACACCAGACCAATCTCACGCGCGTCGCTCGCGAAGGGGAACAGAAAGAAGGAAACACAGCAAAGTGGAGGAGAAGAGTAGAGATCGGCGGGTCTGATCGATAAGTGATTAGCAGCGGAGTAATTGGTAATTGACACCGTCGATGCAGGCGTACCCAGCCTCGGTGTCCCGTCGATCGCGATCGGGGATCGATCGTCCGATAGATCGACACGAGTCGCGACCAGGACCCGCGATTTGGAAACGCTGCAGCGTGTCTCGCGGACGGACGTCGAAAGCCTGATACGCGATCGATTGAAATCAGACAGCGGGCTAATTGGCTGCGAGCCCTGCTGAGGCCACTGTACTGCTAGGGAGCTGCGAATGTCCCTGAGATGGGCTGGAAACGGAGAGAAGTACCGCGCGAACGGCGCTACTTTGTCATTAGTATGCACGAGATGGACACCTGAACAGTCTGATAGGTCCTTCGACTTGTTTCGATGGCAAAGTGACAGATGGAAGGGTTCATAAGTGGATCGATGGGTTTCTAGCTCCCTCCAGAGGGTTCCCAGCTCCCTGCTATACTTCCGTGGGCTCTGATGACGAAAACGCAGACCTATGCTGTAGATTTTCAAACGCTTTTTCAGAATCTTTTACGAACTAATGGAGCGATATCTTAAACTGGCTTCACTTTGTACTGATGGTACTCTGTCTTTTCTTGAAGATACAATCTCTTTTTGTTGTCCCATTTTCTGGGTGCTAGATGACCCCAAGTGGCCCTCAGACGAACTAGAAAGCACGTAACAAATTCTTCATTGTAAGGTGGAAGGGACATCAGTGGTCCTTGGAACATTTCCTATATTTCTTTCACCGAAACATGAAGGGTGGTTAAGATCGCAAGATAAATGGAAGGTGGAAGAAGAAGGTGCTGCGTTTTCGTCGCCAGTGGATTGGTAGCGCGTAGGTAGCGGCTAGCGGTAGCATAAAATGAAACCTACTTCCATCCAGAGATTTGTAAAGCCCACCTCGGCCATTTTTGACTTTGCATATTCGATTCGTATTGCTCCCCGGTCGGAGGAGAGGAGAGAGGATCCTTGGAGAGTGGCCATCGCCTGGGCCGCGTAGCAAACGTCGTGGTATTTGACAAAGGCCACTGGCGGCCCTCCCTTCGTGTGCAAACGAAGCCGAGAGAAACCAGGCAAACTGTGCATAAATAAGAGAAGCGTACAATACGTGCTCTAGTTAGTTATGACAGACGGTGGTACTCTGGTAAGAGAGAGAAAGGGGGCGTGGGGGTGTGGGTGTTATTGCTGCTTGGAGATTATGGTGACGCTGGTCGAACATTGACGATACGCATGGTGTTGCACGAAGAAGAGACATTTTTTCTATATTGTTATTGCGGTTTTAATGTTCCACAAAAGCAGGAGTCTCTTATCGTATTTTGGAATTTTTTAAGTTTTCCTTTTGGCGTAGGCTTTAAGTAATATAATGGTGTGAATACTGTGGATACCACATTTAGTACACTATTATTATGTGGTGTTACAGAAGAACCGTGTGTTTCTATATAGTAATACATACCACTATTAAAAAGTGCTTTGAAGAATTATGTGGAAGTAACAGACTCAAAAATGAGACAATTCTTGCGAAATCTTAGCGAAAAGGCTACTATTGTTACATATTTACGAAATTTTATTAGCAAATTTTTGCTTCAGTAAAATTTGTAAGGTAATGTCTTAAATCAAACATACGACTTCAATCAAAATTGAGGTCCGTTTATAGCTTGCGATGAAGACCGATTATCCAAAGAATTTACGAGCTCTCTCGGTGGAGCAATTGGATCGTTACGATGTCATTAACTGGAATATCGATATCGATTACGCTTGATTTACCGCCGTTCCGCTAAACACAACATTACCATGGTAAATTTCGACACGAGTAACTATGTCACGTCGCAGTACAAGTTTTCGAATACTTTTGCCCCTTTCTTCGTTTCTGTTCTTCTCGTTGTTTCCTGTCTTACGCGATGAAACTTGAGTAGAATTGATAGATGAATTTGAACTCGAGAATTATCACAATTTAAGGAGAAGCTTCTCGACTTTAACTGTAAAAGATATTTGCGTGCAATTATAAAAACCTCAGATAAGTGATATTATTTCTTCTTAGATCAAACCTAAAAAGTGTTCTTCATTCCCACATTTTTTACTGTAGAACCTCGATTAACTGAATTTCGAATTTCTAAAATTTCTGTTATTTAGAGTTAATCACATTGGGTATAATAACAACAAAAGTGCAGTGAAACATCGATTAAACCTTAAGCAGTGAAATAATGGTAGCTTGCTGAAGAAAATAAAGCTAGCTATCAAAAGCAAGCTTCATATTTGAATCTAGTAGTACTTTGGATAACCAACGTCCAACTGTACTTGCATGGAAGCCTTCACATATTATATTTAATTAGAGTTTAGACCTTTACGAAAGTAACAGGTTCTTCCTGTTCACAGTTCTCGTTGATCACGCTTCTATCACCTCATCGTGTCAATGTTTCTTCTCGCGTGCAACATCTTGCGTGGGTGTCCAGCGTGACAGGGTGTTAGTGAATGCCCACTAATGCCTCGATACTGGTACTGATACGGGTACAACTAGCACAGGTGCGTCTGTTAATGGCTACGAGCTACGACTGGTGGCAAAACGATCAGCGGATGTCGGTGTGACTTTGGAGGCGGTGCTGTCTGTTCCAAAAAAGCTTGTTGACGCTCGGCATCCTGGGGAACGTGGCGGGTGCCTGGTACCGCTCGGCTTGAACCAGCTCGAACCGTCTCATGGGCGCACGAGCGAGGGAAATCGGGCGGAACGTGCGCTGGACGTTCGGGCGTGAATGTTAAGGACGCGATGGAACGCACGCGGAGAGGAAATGTGGCTGATTCGACGCTGACCTATATCGTTCTTTTAAATTCCTAGCCGCGTAATTGTTACGACGGTGGAGATAGTCGCCGCTAAATTCGTCGTTTCCAGTTCATTGCACTGTGGCCTGGATACGGGATAAAAAATTGAACACATCTAGTAACGTTGCTCTGATTAATTCTGCCTTTCCGCGGCATTGGTGGTTGTTCATGGTACTTTGTTTTCTGTTTTTTTTTTTCATTAGTGAAATTGTATTGTGTTTGCGCGTGTGTGTACAGAGTGACTCGTAATTGATGCCATTTTGGAGGGAATCTGGAGCACGAAAGGAAAATGAGTGTCCTTAATTGAATCGGTGAGTTGAAGAGCAGTATATGCCCGAAATTAGCTATTTTCAGATAATCTCAAAACTGCATTTGGGCCCAGAGCCAAGGGTGTATTAAGTCAAATTGAAAACGAGTGGACTTAATAGATTCTGTCTCTGGGATCCAAATATGTGGTAGTATTTATGAAAATGGTCTAAATCCAAAATCTAAAGAAGCTGAATTTATCACTTATTTTATAATATCAATCGATGTAACAGGAAATAAACGACTGTTCTTCCTCACCATTTCAATTACACTGCAGATATTTGCGCAAATTTATCTTTCTGTAAACGTGTCAAAAGAAATGGAATTTAAATAGAGATCTGTTTCACCATTTTTAGAAATACTTTGCTGATATTCCATTTGACTATTTTTAATCATCCAATTCATATTAGAATATTATATCCCGTATTCAGCTCTCTTTTTTCGCTCAAATCACAGTCTCTCGTCAAACATAAAACTGGAAACGATTTATCAGGTCAGAACGTAACGACTCGTTGAGCTGGCACTTTGAAGATACAGGTCAACGCTTCTTGGACCGCGATGAATGAACTGGATCTGACGTCATTCGTTCGTATCTGAGGCGATCGGCTCGCCCATCGATTTCCTCTTTCGCATTCGTTGCCGGAATAATTTGCGGGAATAGAGCCATCCAGCTGTCCCTTCTCTCTTTTCCGGGATAAAATGGGTTCGACTTTTCTCGCGTTTATCTCTATTCACGATTCACAATGCCCCAGACATAGCTAACCCTTTAGCTGCTGAGATTCTGTTGAAATCCCCCGAGCCCTATCTCTTAACACATTCGAGACCACTGTATTATGCCAAGACTGTCCTCAGCGGCTGACAACAACCTTCTAACACTAAGTAGGTACTGTTGGGAGTTCAGAAGTTGTCAGTGAGACGTTACAGAGGCACAAGGGATACTCAGCTCGCTGCAAATAGTAGGTAGTAATAGCTGTGGCCGATGCAGCGAATAAGGGAAATTCGTGTGTAGCATTTTTATCTTGGTATTTCTCTGTGGAACCAATCAGATTCACTGACAACTTTCGACTTCTCAATAGTGTTATACGTGTCCCACGAGAAGTCCCTTAGAAAGCAATGGCCTTAATGTTTTCCAAGGAACTTCTCCTGAGACACGACCAGTACTTACAAAATGATTCAAATATCCTCAGCTCATGAGGACAGTTCTCCCTTGACCCAACACTGGGTCATGAGTCTCAAATGTGTTAACCATGCCCACTGAACGCCCACAGGCGTCCAACGCACGGTGCAGATTTCCTATTTCGACCCATTTAGGTCCACAGCGCGCAGAGTTAAAAAACCGCTTGGAAAGGATAAAAACGAGGGAAACGCGCGTAACGTTTCGGTTTGTAACTCGAACTACGACTGGGCTCGTGAAACCTTCTTCCCAGCGTGTAATTAGTCCGCGGAATCTCGTTACAACCGCGAAACCCTGTGTATGAATTCGCGAGTACCTGGGCCGAGTTAATTATGCGCGTTTGCACGTGCAAGGCGACGCCTGCAATTTTCGGCGGTTCGCGCGTGGATGTATGCACGCGGCTGGTTTCACAGAGGCGCGATCGTCAACCACCGGTGTCATTCCTCCTCGTATCCGAAGGAAATTTCGTATTTCCGCCCTTCTCGTTCGGACTGACCCGAACTGCTGCCTCTTCCGTCGCGGTGAATTGCTCTCGCGCGTTTGACGCTTTGAGGAGTGGAATATGATCTTCCTGTACTGTTTAGAGGCATTTGAAACTGATCTTTTGTTTGACAATTGTATTTTTTGAGGTTCGATAAGACTGAGTTTAATTTTATACAGAGCGATTATTAGGAAAATTAAAAAGCGGTTCCAAACTTCTGGTAGACAGTATACAGACAGTGTATACATTTTAATTTGAAGGTAGAGAAATCAAATATAAAATATAAATTAAAAAGAATGAACGACAAAATAACTCTTCATTAAAAGAAACATATCTACATTAGTATTTTGCTAATTACAATTAAACGAAAGCATTAAAACCAGTTTACCACTCTATTAAAGCAACACCAATGAAAATTAATAAGGAAGAATTACTATGAAAATAAAATCTCTTATAGTAACTTGTCACTTTTTTAAATACAATTTTCAAATTCAAAATTCCACTCCTTTAAGAGCTCCTTTATCACCAAACTAATATTTCTAAAGGAATGCTAAATCAATATGAAATTCAAAATCCCACTCCTTCAAGGTTCAACGCGCTGGTCAATCAATTGAACGTCTTATCGTAAATAATTGACTGAAATTCTTAGCTCGATGAGTATCGATTAAGCTACTAGATCATCGAAGAGTACAAAAAGAATTTCCGCGTGGTTCGAGGCCACAGCGAATCATGATCGACTACACGGTTGTACACGCACTTGGAATCGTGGGAAGGTTCCGCATGGCGAAGCACGCGAAAATAATTTACTACGCGATCGTAACCGTAATGCTCGTGGGGATAACATACTCTAGGACGATTACGTGCTTGCTGCCTCTTTCGCGTATGCTCATCGAAACTACGCTGCTCGAAAATGTCTTCTACAGTTCGAATGTGTAGCGGTATCGTCTAATTCCGAACTTTCTTGCTGGATCACTGTGATATCCATTAGAACTGTCGTAAGAGCGAACTTTGACTTCACTTGTCCTAGATGTAGGTAAAATTTAAATTCACGTGGTCCTTGAGAATTACAGGAAATTAGCAAGTACTGTAGAGCTTTCTGTATTTTATCCTTATTATTTGAATACTCTGATTAGAGGTAGCCTATTAGAGAAGCTCTACTATACTTATTAATTAATCTATTATTCTATGTGAAACTACTAAATAATGATCCTCAACGTACTCTCCTTAACTCAGACCTGAATCTCTCTATAGTACAGCACTGTCCAAAGCCAGGGAGCTTATTGAGCCTCCCACTTCATCTGTACTGTTACTGAAAGGCGGAGCTTGATCGCTTGAAAAGGGAAGCAGAATACCACAGAGCTCCACATAGGACAGCACTGCTATAGTGAAATAACTATTCAAAGTAAAATTCATTTCTACCCCTGAGATCTCATTCTCCATCCTAGACATATTATCCATAGCCTACTCCTTTCGAGGAATCTCAGATTTGTCCCAAAAGCTCTAAAGTAGCACTGCCACAACAGCTGCCCAGTGAAACTCATTCCTATCTATGAGATCTCATAAACCATCCTCCAAACATTGCCCAAATATTAATCTACTCCCTAAATCCTAAAAACCCTCAGCTCAACCTCCCTGAAACCTCCCCAATTTTCAAAAACACGTCCCCAATTCGCGAGGAGGACGCGCAGGTGGATCGAATCGCGCCTCCCTTACACAGTAACAAGTACTACCTCGACCAAGTGTCTACGCCGAAAAAGTACTACGTCTCTATTGTAGTTTAGACGATTTTCGTTACGTTAGCCATGGAAAGTGTTCTCTAACCTGCTGAAGATGTCCTTGAGCTCGTGCTCAGACACGAACTGGCCGAGGTTCGCCACGAACAGGGTGGAACAGGGCGCGTTGCTGACGGCTATGTTCGGTTGGGACGAGGGTGAGCCCACCGGCGATGCCAGTGCCGGCGAGGGTAAGAAATGGGGCAGCGACGCGTGTATCGACGTCAGCGTCGTCGGATGAGGCAGAGACATGGGCGCCTGTAAAAGAAAGAGAACGGTTCCCCGTCGTTAGTCGGGATTATATTTCGGCCCGACGCCCGGTGTCAGGCGCCTGAAAGGGAATGCTTAAAACTGTCTGTCGCTCGGCCACGACACCGGGGTCTTAGCGAAATTAAAATTTATTTCTTTCTCGGGGTCGTTCTAACTTTAGGGGCTACTGAATCCTCCGTGTTACCGAAGTCTTCCTCTCCTGCTCGCGGAATTGAATAGTGGGGCGTCTAAGAGCGTACACCTGGATATTTTTGTTTTCCTGTTGAATTATTGAGGAAGCTCCTCGGGTTCAGAGGGAGAACGCGATAATGGAATTATTCATTTTATACTCTTTTTAAAATTAACATCGGGCTGAATGTGAGCGAGGGTGTTCAGGTGTATGCTTTTAGATGCAGCACTTGTGAAGTATTCATTTGGAATCGAAGGATGAACGAGTAGAAGTGATATGTATGATGTAGTATTTGGAATGTTTGATTCACAAGGGGCGTCTGTTTCAGTAGATTTTTGAAGTAAAAGCTTTTGAATTTTATTATTGTTAAGTCTTGTATTGATAATTCATTTGAAAAGATAGCATAGTCGTTAGAGAATTGAATTTTTAGAGGAGTACCTTTTGGGAACCAGACAGTCCATTTTCTGTGTAATACACTTCTATTCTCGTTTTGTCAACCTATGCATTATGGGTCGTTTGAAATTATGATCAATTATTGTGACTGCTATAAGTACTTTCAATTATTTCAATTATATAAGTTATTTCAATTATTTTCAAGCACTTCCATTAATCTAACCATTTCGAAACAAAAGTAATTGAGGAATGCACTGAGATAGAAAATACATTTAATTAACAAGAACTATTTTCTTCATTACCTATTCTGTTATTTATACCACTGTCTTATGTTTTCTAATTAGAAATCATTTTATGCATTGAGTCGCCGACTTTCTTATCGTATTTATGCAAAGAGAATATTATCACTGAACGTCTTCACTTCAAACTCTATTCCTGGCTTGGGTATTTCACTTATTATTTCGCTTTTTGTTTTCATTCATTGTCAGGCAACACTTAGGAAAGAATTATCATTATCGATAAAGATAGAGGCAGAAAGCTTAACAATAAATTACATCATCGTCAATAACAATATCCATTAACATTAAAAAATACATATTAATGAAATGGCAGTCCGTGACCGCCTTAGAATCAATTAACGCAATGGTTACATTCCATACAAACACGGGGTAACGTTCTAATAACGTGAAGGGGCCTTATAATCACTGGCTCAACAACGAAAAACTCAATTTTTAAAGCTCGCCGAGAGTAAATTATCTTTTATGTACACACGCGTGAGTGCACGTGCAGTTAATATGTCGTGGCCAATTAATTTGCATATGAAACGCGCGTCGAGCTGTGTCTCTCTGTGCGTTAAACGCGCGAAAGTATTCGCGATATTTTAGCATCACGGGTCGCCCTGGAATTATTCTCACAGACGCGAGCAACGTATCGCGCAATCAATTCGCAATTTTGTCGCTCCAACGTGTCCCTGCTGCTAGTGTCCGTGCAATTACGTGTTGCGCTACTTGTCTCGGATATCCTGTGTTGCTGCTGTTTTCCTTCGTTGTCAGTTGCAAAATCGAGTCCTCCAGTCGTGTGAATATTCTTTCAGGAATACCACGTAAGAGGATCCATAAAGTATGTTTTCTCTTTGTCGCAAGAAAGTAACTGTTGCGAGATGAAAGATGGAATTAGAAGGTAAAAGAGATCTGTGAAATTGTAATTATTGATTCTGACGGTGGCACCTTTCGAAGCTAAATTTATTAGTAGAATAAGATCCTGATTAACTAATTTAATATGAGGCTTAAACTTGGAGTATATTCCTGATGGCTGATTTTATTATTTTTTTGCAGAGTATTATCAAGTTATAATTTTTGTCTTAATTGATATTCTACTATGTTCTAATAGACTAATATAGAAGGTGATTAACATGGATCATAAGACTATGTAGATTCCTCCTTTTTCAAATTTATTTAGTTTCATTGCATGAGAGTTTATTATATATGTTATTTGTGGTGAAAGAATTAATATAGTGAAGATTATTAGTATTTTTACTTTTCCAAGTATTTGCGATTACCTAAAATTATATCTATCTCGTATTGAATCTAAAATACAAATTTATATGAACGTTTCTGTAATAGGTGAAATTATTTATAAGAGTATAAGAATCTATCTAGACTTTCTAGTGATTAAAGCATATTATGAGTATAAAAATAGTACCCACTGCTGTATCTTCCTCTATAAGGATGAATATTAATTTCTCCACTATTTTAAATCTAGTTATTATTTCATGTTGAGACTCCACAATCAACCTAGTACCTCCTAAGACAAATTCTCGAGAATTCTCATTCCTTTTATTAGATTACGTGGTTCGTATAATTAAACTCTGACGGTGCTTCACCTCTAGCGATAAGGTACCCAATTATACTGAAAGTTACCTACTATCTAATTTTATTTTCTACCAAAAAATGTTCCCCATTTTTCCTGTATGAATCGTTGCTAAAAAGAAGGTACGCGAAACGCAATGAACGTATCCTGAAATATCGAGTTTTTGAAAGGTGCCACGATCGTAAACGAAATTAGGAGAATCTTGGAGCGAGTACGATTCACAATAGGAATGCTTATGAAAGTGGATCGCGAATTTCGCTAGCGGAATGCTTCCTATTTAGCTGAGTTTCTGCCTCATTATCCCGTCAAGTGGGCTCTGCGGAATATTTTTTTATTCCCGTAAAGAAAATGGTGGGATCTTTAGAATAGAAGTGGATGTTACCTTCTTGCATTCAGATTAAATGAACCCTCGCGTTTACTGGATAACCGCCTATAAAAGCTTCGTAAAAAAGTAAACAATTTCTGCCTGCTATCTTTGCTTCGTTTTTTCCTTCGTTTTGTTACAAAACTTAAATGACCCTGATAAATTATCATGAAATATGGTGTAGCAAAAAATTCGATAAACGTCTGACTAGGCAGGAAGCTTCTACTGAAAATTGAAAATACGAGTTTTTTATGTGCACAGTGGTTTTTTAGGGGTTAAATAACTTTATAATCCGTTGGCATAGTATTTAGTTTATGGAACAGTTATATAGATAACTGACTATAAAACTGGTAGGTTGGAATGATGTAATTTATTTCTACATTTCTATGCCTCTTTTTTCTGTAATAATTAAAAATATTCTGCACTGTTTCGCGTAGAGATATAACTTTGTATATATAAATATATACTTGTGTAGTCTCGGTTTTTTATTTCTAAAGTACTTCAGTTTCGTTTCTCTTAATGAGGGTATGTTTCTAACACTGAGCTTTTTGCTCGTAAAACATGATGCACAGGATTTCAACTCTTCCGGTTTATTAAATGTTGGAAAATTTCCGTTGCTCCTCTATAACGCAAACCTATTATCATATAGCTTCATTTGTTGAACTATTTTTGTTGTTGAAGTATTTCAAACAGACCAAATTGAAATTTAAATTCCCCAAATTAAGCTCGATTTGGCTACTGAGTTTTTCTAGTCAAATTTAAAATTTAATTGTTTAAATTTAAATAGAACCTGTGACCGAATTTTCGCAAGTAAATGGTATTTAGTTTAGAAATATATATTTTTCCACGTTTCACGAAATTTTCGCCGAAGATGATTTTATTTCTAAATTTGTCAATTCTTATCTATCTTTGATAAATTTGACACGAAACAACGTCAGCCAGACGAATATTTCTGTCGATCACGTTATTGCTTCCTTCGCGTCGTTCCCACAAGCCAAGAATAAAAATTCGATTCCAGTTTCGGCGATATCGTTCGCGATGATAGTGCGTGATAGGTACCCACGTGAACCTGGTACAGGACTAGGCGATATTAAAAATCAATAGCCAGCTGGCTGTTTGGCGAATTCGTACCCGTCTGTACCACACACCGTCTCCGAACCTTGTTAAAATGGTATTGGAAGGTACGAATGCGCCAGAAAATTCTGTGATACGTTAAAAACTTCATCTATCCTTATTTACGAACTCGCTAAACACAGTAATTAACTCCTTAGTATAATTAACTTTCTGGAAAGTTTGAAAAGTCTGAAAGATGATTATTACAATCGGTATCACTATGTAAGCAATCAAATAACACGCTGTGCATCGAGCTTCTGAGTTCATTTCGTGTTGTCTGTACTTTTTACGACATTTTTATTATTATTCAATTCACCGATAAAAATTATGAACTTCATTTTCTGGTGAAATTATAACTTGAGATTATTACGTAAAGGTACCCATTTATAGTTACCCATTTTCGTTTAGGCCCTATTTAAATCTGAAGAAATGGATAAATGTCATGAACTCGATAAATGTCGCGAACTCGATAAATGTACCTATAACCGGGCACCTTAGTCTTTTCTGATTTTAGTGAAAATACTTTAACTAGCACAATGTCTATAGGAATAACTATCACTGTCATGCACGAGTTTAGCAGTCAGCCATGCCCCTATACCTTATGGACATGTATAGTGTACTAACAGATTAACCTGTTAACAAGGGAAGCTAAATTAACCCAATACATGAAAATAAAGAAAAGTTCTAGTCAAAGTTCAACTAAATCAACTTCAAATTAATTAACTCAAATCTCTGGTATAGAATAAATGTATATAGATATTCAAATGCCATTTTAGACACTAAAAGGACCAGATGAGTCAAAATGATTCACTCACAAGTTCTCAAAAATATATTTTCAATTGCTCAGAATATATGTAGCTAAAAAGAAACTTTGGCAATATTCATAAGAATCTTCTACAGTGAAATAAGTAACAAAATCATACGTCTATATTTTTAGTATTAATGAATGGTTAGCCTAAGCAATAAATATCAGTTGCTACCAATAAATCTGTAATATCCCAAACTTGTGAAATCGTTCGAATACTTATGAACAATACTGTATATTCCAGAGATTTTATTTTGAAAAACGTCCCCAGTTAACAGGTGAAGAGACACATCTTCGTTCGAAACCAGAGTCGAGCCATGGACACTGGTCACTGCTAAGCCTCGTAAGTGCGCGTCTACCTGCTAGATGTATCGTATAAGTTAATCGAGTATAACGATCATGTATCACTAACGTGCATCGGGGCGCTCGTCGGCGGCTCCAGAGCTTTGTCTGCAGATAGTCAAAGATAGGAACGTACGGGGACCTGAGGATGTAACGCCGGATGGACCAGCGTCGCATGTTGCAGCGTGCCGGGTAATTCGCCAGCAGTCGAGTACGCCAATGGATGGTGCCACAATTCAGGACCACCAGGGAAGAATGGGCTTCCTAGGTCTGCAATACAATATACAGTTAGTGTGAAGCATTACGGCCATGATAATTCCTATGGAACGATATACGATGCTTAGTTACGGTCGGAACGAGATCAACTGGCCGCTTGAGACCATCGAAAACATAGGAGGACTAATACTGTCCATTTATAGAGAAAAGCAGTGATTGTAGAAAAATGTGAAATTCAGTTTTCTGCATTTTTCAATATTTTTGAATATTCTGTGCGTTGTTTCAGGGGGAAATAGGAGTAGAATATTTGTTGTGCATTCTGCTTTTCTCCATGGTTGGGTAGTATAAGGCTAGGGTATTAGATGTCTCTTCCTCTTGTTTCCCTGTGTAAACTTGTTGGCAGGGCTCTGTCTTTAGGAAAGGGATCAGTTGACGCAACGACCAAGTGGTGGTTGTGTTTGGGGTGACTCAGAAATAAGGGGAAATGGTCTTGAGCGGCTAGTTGATTTGGTTCTGGATTAGAGAATTTGGTTTCGCTTTTGTCACTTCCTGGACGAGTGGTGCAGAAACTTGTTGCGTTGTGACGGCGGTTTTTGGTCTATTTTTGGTGGAATTTTGTTTGGATTGTCATGATTGGATGGTCTTCAAAGCTTTTCATCGAGGCTTTTACTGTTATTTGAACTGGTGAGGTTTGAAGCTAGCGAAAGTGATAGTTTGTCAGTGGATTGATCGGATAATACTGTTGACTTTTTAGGGCTGAATATCGTCAGTTAATATTTATTATTTGTGTAGGTAACGCATTATGTTATTGATAATAATTTTTGAATATTCCCATTTTTGTATATTTCAAATTTTACCAATTTCAATTTTATCGGCTTTGATTCTTATCAATTTCATTTTCCTCAATCACGATTTTTATCAATTTCAACCTCAGCCAGTTTATTTTTATATGTTTCGAATTGTAATTTTCATGCAACGCAATACTCTTCCCAATAAAACACGAAATAAAAGAGATTACTTCCGCTTGAACAATTTTCAAAATTATTTTTACACGATCAATATTTTATATACTAATTCATTGAAAAATTCTCAGAGTTCTTTAAAATAATATCCAATATGAAATACTTCTAATTAGGAATTTTTTTAACCAGTAATGTGCAACTTTGCTCAAAGATCTCTTCCTATTCACCCAACAAATTTGTTTATTCTCCTAGTATTTTTAATACGCATAGAGTACCGCGACCTCTCACATTTGAACACAAAACTGTAAATTCCACAAAATCGATTCGAAGACCATCGCGATACGTTACTCGGTCGACTATCATCAAACAATCGCAATCGTGGTCGATCGATGCATTCCTATCGACCTAACTAATCGCGAGCGAGACATAGTGCGATCACGTGTCGAGAAACGATCAATCGTCATCCATAACATCATTCCGACTGGAAAATGGTCGAAACTGATTCGTTCAAACAACGCGCTCGAACAGCTCCGCTCGCGTAGGTAGCTAATGCAACTGCATTGTGTTTTACCGAGCAGCATTCGTGGGAGGCACAACCGACAGTACGTTTCTGCACCATCGTCGTATTATTTACGTCCAGACCACGTATGCAATGTCACGATACTGTCAACTCGAACGTTAATCATTGACTTTAAACGAGAGAAAGAAATACAGGCTTCTCAAAAAACGCTCATGGGATTAACCGACACCAGAGTTGGGTCAGAATTAGGGATGTCACAGCAGTTATATTCGATACCGATTAACCAAATTTGACCAAATTTATTACGATTCTAAAATCGATTATTAACATTCGATAATTGGTTAATTACTTTCTTTTTGTTAAATACAGGAACGAAATTGTGGTCATTGATTTAATGGCTCGGATGTTAAACTGATCAACTTCATGAAACAGAAAGCAGAGAAAAGGGAGGATATGACAACGATTAAAATTTGTCACAATGGTTTTAGAAATATATTAAATAGTATTTACTAATCATACACTAGTAAAAAGTGGAGTTGATCAGTTTGGTCCTCTTGAAGGGCTTATTTATTATATGAACTATTTATGTATGAAAATTTGGCTATTGTAAAATGTAATTTTCGAAAAATGTGGAACACATCCCCAACTGGTTAATTGTTCTAATTATTTATAACTAGACAAATGTGAATCAAAAAAACACTTTTACTTATTTTTGTATAATAGAAGAAATTTGTTTAAATTATTTATATTACCGATAGAAATATTACAGTTAATTAAGCCAAAAAAATACATTGGTCAATCGGTTATCTAGTATAAAAATCGAAAAACTGGTTACCAAAAAAATCCGATTATTTGACATCCCTAGTCAGAATGAATGTCGGTCGAGTTTTGTTCGATCTTCTCTAAGAATGGTATTATGCGATTCTTATTGAGCGTTTCAGAATAGAAGGACGCTTTCCTCGGTATAGTGTTTGGTCTTCGGACCCCGAAAAGCCTTCCATTAAACGCCGTTTTTGAGGATGCTTAGAAATCCAAGGTTTCTGGGAGCTTTTGTGTGGAATGCGATGCGAGGGTCTTGAAATGGGGACGTATTGAACTATTGACAATTGGAACTGATTTTGGTAGTGGTTTAATCGAGAGTTTGAACTTCTTGTGGTGCATTTTTATTAAATACTTGGATCTTGTTAAACTGAGTTGGAGCTTATAGAAATTATTTTGAATAATATTCATGAAAATTGGTATTAGAGATACATTGGTATAAGAGGAACAATAGTGGTTTTTTTCTACCTTTAGTACCTTTATCCTATGATTTTTTAAGATTAGATTCGTTTTACTTCAAATTCTTTTCTGCTCACAGATCTACAATATTATGTAAATCATCCTACACAAAATTTAAAATAAAATCCCCCTGTACAAAATTTAGGTCAATCTTGCTTTGAAAATAATGTTAAAACATGAGTATTTAGTATTTGGTAAACTGTACTATTACAAAATTTTAATTCTTGAATATTAAAATATATAATCTTTTTATATTTAAATATTTGACTATTTAAGTATTTGAATATTCAAAGATCTTTGAAAAGTAGAAAAATGTGTAGCACGCAGACACTGCAAACCCCCGAAATTATCTGCAGATTTCTAAAAAATGCACTAAAAAAACAACAAAAATGAAACGCGCAAAAAGTAGAAAGTATATTAGAGCATCTCAGCTCGGAGCACAGTTATAAATTCTAGCTCTCCCGATAGCGCTGTGCCAGTGGCTTGACAAATCGTTGAGCTCGAAAGAATCCTCGGTTCTTTGATTTATAGGGCGAGCTGGTCGTTTGCCCGTGGAATCAATCCGACCCCTTTGAGTCTTCTTTCACCCCGCTGTCGGACCGGAAGTGCTTGACGCTGTGCACGTGTATTATATTCGCGGCACAGAACGAGAGGGTCGTCGTCTGGCGTGTCTCCGCTACAAAATCAATGCAAATCGGCGCAAAGCGGCTTCCACGAAACCGTTCGCTCCTCGTGGCCGGCGATACGTCACGAACGGGCAATTATTCCAGAAAGATTAGTCGGAGTGGCCACGGTTGCGCAACAAGACGAGCCTCTTTTGTGGAACGTTGCGCCGCGAGATCAGCCGCCTGAATAGATCTGCTATTTGCAAATGTATCTATGGTTGCAAGGAAAAACTACTTAACGTAATTCATATGTTCTTCTTTTCGAGATATCGATGTTTTAGTTTCCAACTTCAGTACTGCTTTATTGACTCGTGTCTTCTGTTTTTGTTACGTATCGTTTTGATGGTCAAGATTAATCGATTGCCTTAGTTAGGAATTAAAAAATTATTTAACAGGTGAAGAATGATAGCAGAAAATAGTAGTCTGATATCAGTAATGAAATATGTCTAGCTATGAAACTAGCATACATACAAAACAAAGGAATATTTACTATTTAACAAAGTAATATTTAATATTTAAGTAAATAAAACAAAAAGAAAATAGAAAAACGTTATTTACTCTTTTCAAGTCAATTTTTGTAACACTTACGACTTGAAATTAGCTTCCTCGAAACTAATTTAAACTAACTTTGAGTCTTTTGTACGGTTCGCCACCCTTGGAATTGATTCAGTTTTCACGAAATCTTCGTTGTATCAAGATTCATTAGGTCTAGCCCTTTAACGTTAACGATTTTGATAATCTTCTAATTAAGTGTCATTATACGAGTCTGGCCCTGCTAACGAGCTGTTTTTATGAATTTTTAATACTCCCCTGTTGGCTTTGCTAATTCAAGAAAGAGATAGCATATCTGGTATGGCCATGGCAAAGTGAAAACATGATCCTTCGCACAGCGTTGCATTACGATCGGACGTGGGGGATCTAAGTAGTTCAAGCTGGGCTGCATCGAGTCCCGTAATTAGTAATTTTCCTGTCAGGTGGGAATATGTAATTTCCTCTGGAACTTTTTCGCTCACCCGTCGAGAACATGGTGGGACGTCTTTATGAATAACTACGAACATTTTTTATTTCAAATAGTGAGTGTATTATATTGAAACTCGCTATATTGGAAGGTTATTGAATTTCTATCAAAGTTTCTCGAAAAATACTTTTAGCTTTCATTTTCGTTCATTTCAATTTCTCTTTCAATTTTTACCTTTCATTCACCTCGATTTTTTCTAAATTTAATTTCCGCTGATTTTAAGTTTCGTTAATTATAATTTTCATCAATTTCTATTTTCGCTTATTTTAATCTTCCTCACTCTTTTCTTTCGCCAATTTCAAATTTCACTCACTTTTGCTTGTAATCGACTTACTCGTGTTAATCGAAATTTTGTATCAGCTCATATCTGTGAAATTTATATTATTTTGTATTTTATGTTTCGTGTTGTATCAGTATAATTCTTCAAGATTTTGTAAGAACATTACTCAAAATATTTAATCACTAGTTAAAGAGTAATTTGAAGTCTGTCTACAAGTAAGAAAAATATCTCGGAAACGGTGAATAATTCAGTGGCTCGTCGCACTCACACAGGTGCGCGTGGCTTTTTGCCACACGCGAAGGGTTTTCGTACGTGGCAGGACCTTGCACTTTATTGATTTTAGGCTGACCCGCGAGTCTCAGCCGTGAGTTCGAGCCAACGTGAACTACCTGCACCGTTTCGCATGGTTTTTCACGGTTTTTCGTGTAATTTGCCCCGAGGTCGTCGAACTTTTCATCCGCGTAGACTACAAAAGTCGATTAAACAGCGGAGGCTGTTTAAGAAAAGCTTTTAGAAACTCGGGGGATTTATAGCGCTCATTGAACTGAGAGAAAAATCCTTACACGAATTGTAAGTTAAAAAAATACGCGTTAGAGTTAGTGTTTGCCTTTGTCAAGATTCACTTTGCGCAGAACAATGGGTACCTTGTGCGATATTGCGTGTCTGTGTCTGACAGACATATTCTACTTACTGTGTCAAGAAAGCATGTCATGCAGAATTATGAGATTGCAGTACAGAAATAGTAATTAGTTTTAATACTAATTACAGGCGTTCATAAACATGTTCTATTAATGACTCTAAAAATGGAAATTGCATGGTGTTAATAAAATTCAGAATTCAATATTGATCAGGATTAAGCACTTGACTAGAACTTATTTTTCATTTATTTTTAAGCTGCATTTAGAAAATCATTTTTTAATTCGATTTAATGAGCAAAAATTGAATACTTATGAGCTATTATTATTTTCTTGCAATGTTCTGCAAAAATACGAACTTATTGAGAATTAAAAATCGAATCGAAATTATTTTGTGGAGTCCTGATGAACACACAAAAGTGTAATAAAATGATCTGCAACGCGTTCGTTAATGCAAAATCTATTACGGAAGGTCTAAAACAGGTGAATGGAACACCACCTTTGTCTCATCAAAACCGTGAATTTAATATCATCGTCACTGGACACAAAGTGAATGTATGAAAAGCGAACGAGTTCCATGTAACGAGAAACATTTGCGCAACAGAATGCAAACTTGCCTGATTTGCACGAACGCTGAACTAAAGTAGAACTTTGAGTCAAGCATACATTAAATCCTTTTATTTAATGAAATGCATCAAAACGACATCACATCGAAAGTATCATTCCCAATACCTACTATTATCTTTACTTTTTCAACTTTTTGGGTAAACATAGAAAATATAAAATAAAAAAATTCCAGGCATAACAAATTTGTACAGATAGCAAATATTCATAAAATATTACGTGTTGGAAATTCCTAATTTAAAATCAAGCGTAACTTGCTCGGCAATATTGCATAATGATACAGCGCGATATCGAGAATAACTAGAAAGTAAATTATGCAACAGAGGTTCGAATACATAAGCACTGGAGAGTGCTTCCATCGAGATTTTCCACGAGTTTCGCTCCCTGTCAGTCAGACGGGACGACCAACAGCGCATGGTGCATTACTTATGGCGCAGAGGAATGCACGTGTCTGAGTTCTCGCGAGAGAACTGCACGGGTGGCTGAGTTTTCACACGCTACAAGGTAAAGCGTTCTACTCGTCGAAGGTTGTCGCGAACTGTGGAACGTTCCTTCGTTCGATACGTGCATAGTTACGCGGCCTGCAAAATTTCATACGCGGTGATTTCAACGCGTTTGTGACACTGGACGCGAATAACCACGTGTCCTAAATCAAATTCAGGCCTACTTCTTTGCGTCGAAGTGCTACAAACATTTTTCTACGAACAGATATAACTAGCCACGTTTTTTTGTATACTTCGTTCAAGTCTATCATCTATTATTATTATAAAAAATAATTGAATCCTGTTCTGCATTAGTATTTTAACCAACAAAAAATCGAATTTTGAGTTATGAATATAGTATTATTAAAAGAATATAATTAATGTCGTTTTTACTGATAAGTACTCTAATATAAATTTCTGAAATTTTTGAAGACTAAAATTATTAAGCTATATTTTACTTGTAAATTGCTATCCTTACATGTAAACAATTATTTTAGTGAATGATGTTACTTATTTTAGTAAAAAATATAAAACGCTCGATTTCTTAGAATTAGTTGTTTATGAGTTAATATATAAATGTAGAGCAGGGTGAAATTATATAGGGTATTTGATGGCAGGTGTTATAAATTTTAAAGAGTGATTTTACACGTCAAAGTAAGAGGAAAATGATGAGAGATGAAATTATGTAGAAGCTTATTGAGAAAATGTCTAAAATACATCTGAGATGTGTCTGACTCAAGACTGGGCTTATTCTACTGACTTCGCTGTTCCTGATCTGATTGATATATGCAGTTGCAGTAGAATAAGTCCAGCCTGGAGTCAGACATATCTCACATGAATTTTAGACGTTTTTGTAATAATTAGTAAGCCTGAAACGAAACTTTAAATACTTTATATTGATGAATTGAGGAAAATATAGACACTGTGTGTATTCAACATGTTAAGTTACATCGTTGTAAAAACTGTTCGATGTTATTTTCAACACTCGGTTAATTGTTAGCGTCCTGGTTTCAGTGGAAACTACCATCGGACTTAATTTTCATCTCTTTTAAGCTTCTTAAACTCCCCTCGGGGTGGCATACAATTCGAAATCACGGTTCACCGCGATTTTCTCTGAAGAAATGGAACAAATTGTTCATCTCAAATTCTTTATACTTAGTTAAACGAAATAATTGCAAGCAACAATTACACAGTGAATAGACATTGTTACTATACTTTACAGACTGTGAAAGTTTTTATGTTCTCGTTGTGTCTTCTATACTTAATGCGTACTTAAAATTCCTATAAATGCATAAACATTCACAGTCCAACTACAACATTTAAACCTTTCCAATTTCCACTGATACTACATATTCTCTCAAAACCTCAAAAATTCTGAAAGTCTCTCTACATCAACTACACAGGACCACTCCATAAACCGTCCTCAAATCTTCAGTCACATTCTCAATAATTCAAAGTTCCACGCGAACCACTCACAGAATACCTAAGAAATACCATGGAAATAAACAAGCAAATGTTACCTCACTGCTCCTTGCGACGCAATTCAGTGGCAAAGGAGGAAGGTGAATTCTCCGATCGATACTAACAGCGAACATTAAAACGCAGCTCCTCGATCACACATCTAGATTAGAGGAAAGTGCGTTCAAACGAAACGCGAATTACCGACTACGATTTTGGATAATCTGCTTCACGTGAGCCTTGGCCCCGAAGCTTCACTCGCTCACGTTTAATTGATCTCGCGCTTCCGCGTGTTCTCACACCGAGGTCAGGGCGTTTCTTCGCGATCGTTGCGCGATACTGAAGCAGGAATTTCTCATATGAGTCATGTTTGAGTTGCCACGGTTCGCTGGCTATGGGCAAGCAAAGTTAGTCGCTCGTGGTTTGGAGGAAACGATTACCGCGAAAAATCGCGCTGGGAAAGTCGTTTGGAAAAGTGGTCGGGTGTATTAGCGAGCATTGTTAACTGCGCACACTGAACTGCGACAAAAGCACTTCCGTTCTGACAGTCACGAAATATTGCGTCGATAGGTGTTGCTGGAGCATTGGTGGTTGCTATATTACCACTGGAATTTTTCTTTTTTGTTTTAGGAAAGAGAATACTGTACCTAGTTAATTTTTGGGCAATTTTGAGTAGAATCATTATAATTAAAATATATATTAATTAACTTCAGAGGGATAAATACTTACTGAACCTAGATATGTTAAAAAATTAATATTGTCTAGTTTTCTTCTCAAATTTTGAGAGAAGAAACATTCTTCCCTTATCAATTAAAAAAACCATTCGACCCCACAGATAGTAATTCAATTTCCATTTTTCCTCGAGCAAAAAATGGACCACAGCAAAGAAAAATATAAATTCTGTTAGTTCATCATTCTGCACCCTCTATTTACCTACGTTTTCCATTCGACCACCTATTTAGGAATTTCAGTTACAAACTCGACCACGTTCTCATTCGATCGTGTCCACGTCGACATAGTCGAAAGTTCCCATTGTTCGTCGTGATTCAGCAGTAAATCTACGTTTTCCACTTCTACTGATTTTCGTAGAGCCACGCGAATCGAGTCCCATTGATATTTCCCAGGCGAATGTTACAAGAATCGACGTTTCAATTACACCATCGCGTCGGTGTTCCACTAAACGTACGACTCTTTCCGTCGTCAATGCTTTCGTTTCCTCTAAAATGGTTGTCGAGGATTCTTGAAACGGTTTGGATCGTTCCAACGTCGCGGAAAATTCGAAAACTCTCCCATCGAGGAGACTCTCGAAACAGTAGGGCGACGTGGTATTCTTCGTCGTAGTCTAGCTATTTTTATACACGTAGATCTTTCAATAATTCAACGCATTACCTGCCTTCGATATGCGCTCACCTCTTTCTTCCACTACCATGGTTTATCTCTGTTTTCCAGCCTTTTTTACGCTCTAGAGTTTATAGGTTGACCCTGCATGTTTTATTCACACGGTTCCCTGTATGTACGGGTAACTTTCAAACGTTCTAGGTCTTAAGATTCACTTATTAAATCTTTGCGATAGGAATTTTGCTTTAGCTTTCCCTTTTTATTGTTGGCGTTTAAAATGCAATTTTTCTTTCTGCATGGTTAATGTACTATTAAAATATTCAACATTAGAAAGTAATAAGACTTTTAAAATTTTTGAGAATAGATTTTTCTAATAAAATTCCTTATGAATTTCAAATTAGGTAGTTTGTTTTGCATATATGTAGTATAATACTGAAGTATATGCCTGATTTTAATAATTTGTTCTTCCAATATGGTTACATGTCCAAGTCTAATAATATGCAAATAGAAATAGAATTCTAAATTTAACAAATATTTATGCTTGCCTTAAAAAAAACAATTTCTTAAGCTATTAATTTTTCTCAAAGCAATTTGTTTGCTTCAAAAAGATTGATTTCAAAAATCCACTATTGTTCCCCAGTACTTATTCTAATCACACCACAGAAGAAAATAATTGGAAAAGTGGTACAGTAGAAGCTCGATTATTCGAAATATTCTAAAATTCAAACCTTGAAGCCCTCTTTTGATAATTAGTTCTATCACCTTTGGTACACCATTATTAAACAATTCCCCAAGACTGAATCGATGTTTTACTGAATTCTTATTCTTATTACTCAGAATCTTCGTAACCCTGAATAATAAAAAATGCGAATAATCGAGGTTTCACTGCATTTCCTTGCACCTATATATGTGCTTCCATAATAATAAACTTCCATTAAAACTTTCCAGAAACCACGTACGTGGTATGTCCCAATACCAACACGTCTATAATAAACGTGACTCACGAAGGAAGGACTAACGTTTCGATAAAAATTCACTATCCCGATCGTCTTTTCCTTCGACAGACGCCATCGGCTTATTTCAAGAAGTCTCTCTAGTTGCATCGACAGCAAATGCATATTTATTGACGACATAAAACAAACACTCGAAGGAAGCTCTCTTCTCGAGCTCATTCCTTTTATTCCCTACTATATATAGCTATCGCATCGCGTTCCACTGTGTGATGCATCCCCATCTCCCTCCACCCTCCGCAATCCACCTGGCGTTTATTGAAAAAATATTCGACGCCTCTACGAAAATTTCCACCGTGAATTTTACTCGAAATTCTTCCTGTCGGCCTCGAACGATTCGAAGGATATCGATTAATGCGATCGCACGGCCGCGTATAGGGGGTTGGATGAATGCAACCAAGGGGGACAATGGTATTTTCCTCTGCCCACCTCTTTGGAAACAAAATTGTGTTTCTTCGTTGAATTTCGTTTGCATTCAAATGCACGTCGAACGAGCATGGCGCGGATGATCGATCGAGTGACTATCTCTGAGTCTATTGTTCCGCAAGGTGTCTCGATAGGACGCGGAGAAAACGCATGCCCACACGTAACAAGGCTGACTGGACAGAGCTCGAAGCACGGCAATTAATTCGTATCGAAGGTTTAACTGTGAAATATTATGGAGCTTCAAGAAGTTTGATTGATATTAATGTTACTGTCGCGGTTCGTTCGAATGCCAATTTCGAACTGTGGAAAAATTGACGGCTCTGTCAGGAAGACGCTTCGATGTATCGAATTATGTTGGGTAGAATTTATTCTTGGTTTAGGAGAGATTTATGAATAATATAGTGAGGCAAGTTTTGAGAGCTGTCAGAGCAGGAGATATGAAAATGTAATTGTAGTATTTGTAATTTCTGAAAAATTGATTGATAATTTTGTTGGGATACTAAATACTTTACTGGCGTTGGAATTAGTAATCAACTTGTTAAAATACTTTCGAGGAGAGCTCTTCAGGTGTAACGCATACTTTTTAATGAATCTTTGTCATTTTGTAGAACTTGTAGTAATTAAAGTTACTCCGTGACCTCGACTTCTGTTAAACATTTACAAATTTAAAGATGCGAATATTTAACTACTCGAGTGTTTCAAAATTTGATATTTTATACCATAGAAATTTTGCCAATTTGAAAGTTCCAAAATGTAGTGACTTTGATATTATAATATCCATATATTTGAAAATTTGAAACCTTGAAGGTTGAAAAATACAAGAATTTGAAAATTTGGTAAAAATTAAATATTTGAAAATTCAAATATTTGAAAATATAACGAATATTAATATTTGAAAATTTGAAAATGTAATAAATTTAAATTTGAAAATTTGAAAATATAACGAATTTAATATCTGAAAGAACTGAAAAATATCAAAAATTTCAAATCCTTTAAAAAGACTAATGAAAGAAATTACGTTAAAGAAAATTACGTTAATTCGTAATATATCGTTTCACAAAATATTAGTCACATATTCCCAAAAATGCATTTTAATGCCTTCATCTCCACGAGCCCCACAAAATCGTCAAAAACTCACAAAAGAACTATTCCTTACACTCCTAAACATCTCTTCATTAAACACTATTGGTCTCAAGCACAAAATTCTACAAAATCAAACAAAAACCTCAATTTTTCTCGTCAAAGCAAACTGCCCGACTTCTCACTTTCAATCAAACTAATCAAGAGTCACCATCGTCGTGCTTGTACACTCTGTCCGACAGTCTAGTGATCCGAACTAGTGTCGAAGGGCGGTTTAACTCGAGGATTGTGTGGGTGGGTGGATCGGGTTACGTAGAAAAAAAAAAGTCGAAAAAAAAAACGAGGGTCCAGTAGTGACAGATAGAAAGAGAGACAAGAGGAAGGAAGATATATACGTTTGTAGTCGGTGCAGTGGGTGAGAATAGTAGGTGAGACGTATCCAGCGAGTGAACGAGTGGCGGTGCATACTTACGTCCAGTTAGAGGGTGCATCAGAGCGGGGTGCGAGGTGGCTGCTGCAGCGGCTGGTTGCTTGGGTTTGCTAACCTTTGTGTTACTTTTTGCAAATTCCAAACGTATGGTTTGTGGCATATCAGGATCGAATCTAACCCCCTGCTGCAAATAGATTCCCTAAATTAGTAAACCGGGAGGCACACGTGGAGGCTGGAGTTTTCGTGAGGAGAGAAACAGATTCGACGACGACGCTTGACGCTTTAGTCTCAAGCGTGCCGTGCATTCATGGACCCTTCGCTTCCGTCGCCAGCTTCTTACAAACACCGAGTGTTCTTAACTTCAAATATCAATTTTTTTCTCGTAATTCTTGGGATTAGATTGGGGTTGAGAGTCTTTAGATAAGATTTAGTGGAAATCAGGACAAGTGATAGTGTTACTTGTAACTGCGAAGAATTCAGGTGACTTCGAGTGGGAATTCGTTAATAATTGCAGAGTGCAAATTTAGATGAAAGTCATAAGGAACTAACCCTTCCGTGATCTCTGATTCATTTATGGATCAATCTTCAAGATTTAACCACCTTTGAGTAGGTAGATTTCAAATGAAAGTAATCAGTATGAATTGATCTGACTTAATTAGAAAAAGATTACTGTATTCTCTCATCATAAACTCATAGGTACATCTACTATTTTTTAAAACTACTTAGAGTAAACCAATTCTGCTCAAATCTTCTATAAAATTACATTAAGCTAGCAGAGAAGGCATGAACTGTCTTCCATAATTTAATCATTGGACCATAAGCCTATAATGAAAAACACTGTACATGGTATCACAGAATCATGAAAGGGCCAGAGAACAGCAAACTTTCTATCTTTTTTTAAACAGAATATTTCTAAATATAAAGGATCCCTCATAATTTTACTATCATCCCTCAAATCTAAATTTTCCGTGCAAACTGTATAACTGAAAGGTGTACTGTTTTCATCAGAAAAGTTCAATTGTCAGAGTCAAAGATCAACGGCTGGCGACGAAAGCTTCGGGGTAGAACGACCTGTAGTAACGAAGTAAAACTGACAATAGGGGGATGAGAGAAGGGGGAGGGGCGACTAGTGACAGAATTACAGGGAAATTAGCACAAGGTCGTGTTTCTGTGTATGAGTGTACGTGTGTTCGTGTGTCTATAGGTAGGTACCGATAGAAGTGGGTCGTTCGTTAGTCTGTTTTCCAGGTGTTTGTTCAGTGAACGTGTCCATCCGACAAGAGGATGTTTCGAATCTCTCGTATACAACCGGTTACACAGGGTTATTAAACAATTGCAGTTGCGTGAGGTCAGTTGCGGTGGTGTGATAAGAGGAGATTATAATATACGGGGTGTTGCGTTAGACAATCGACAAACCTCTTCGATGTGTTTTTTGTTAGGTCATTCTGAGCCAGGGAAAGGGCATACGATGGGTACACAGGATGATCTATTTATTTATTACCTGAAATATTCCTATTATTTTCAGCAACCTTTTCTCAACCCTTCTTTCCAACCCTTCGACCTTTTCTATTTCCTTTTCAATGATTTTTCAAGCTTTCTTAGAGCACGGTTTAATATCAATTTAAAAATATATTTAAGGATAAAATGCTTCCTTAAATTTATGGGTGAGAAAATATGTATAAATTGAGGTTTTCTCTATAATTATATGCCATAATATATCACCTTTGAATTATTTATCATTAAATTGAAAAAAGTAAATATGTATTATAATCCAGCTCGATTAGAGGAAAATGAATTTTTGAAGAACAAAATTACACAAAATGCATTTAAATAGGTATGTTTTTTAAATACCAGAAATAGAAGACATATTTCAGGCAATAAACTTAAGTAGATCGTCTTATATCTTCGCCCATCGTTGAGACAAATGACGTTTAGACTTGATGTCACGTCTGCCAGCTATCGACGAAGACACGGACTGTCTGTGTCGTTCATTCTGCTTCTACTTTGTCGACTGGTCTATTTCTATTCACGGTGCACGATGCCTCGTGAGTTTTTCAACGCGAAGTACGATTTTTGCAATGGTAATACTACGAAATGTAGACTTTCTCATCACTGGTATGCTTCACAGCGTGCACAGGATTTCGAGGGAAACTGGTTCCTTTTCATCGTCGAGCGCGAACCAATACACTTAACGATACACATATCGAGGTATCTGAGTCTATCTTGTGTTTTTATGAACGAGGTCCACTTTAACCGTCATGATATTAATATAGGGCACAACTTTTATCCATGTAAATTTTCTACTTTTGAACTGGTACTAATAAATTTGAGTTCATCGAAAATTAACTCTCAGCTCGTGGGATATTCATTTGTATTAATCCTAATCATTGTCATTGATTAACACATTTTTATCTCCTTTTATCATAGATATGTAGCTTGCACTATAAATCTAGGAACACTTACATATCAAATTTCTAAATTCAGAATGACCTGGTAAAAACCTCGAAAAAGTCTGTCAATCAGTTACTTTCTCGTAAAACGCTCTATCCAATGTCAGTATGTATATAAGTATATCTTTGTATACGTACATACCACACACGTATATATCACTAATATTATACATAAAATGTATTTGTACAAGATTCAAATCGCTATAACAAACTCTCATACAAATACATACGTATAATGCAATACTCGGTGACTCGGGTGGAATAGAGAGAGAGCGAGAGAGAGGTAGATAGATATAGAGGGGTAAAGTGGGGGTGACCACGCTTGTCAGGAGGCAAAAACAAACACCATATGTATATATATATATATCGGTATCATGTCACACGGTGCAACCAGCGTTATTACACTATGATCTTGGTACGTATTACAAAAAAGGGGTTTTACTACGTCTTGTCCCAAGTACGAGAGGAAGAAGCTAATATAGACAGAGGTAGAAATAATTATGTATATGTAATTCCATACACAGTGGTAGAAAAGGAATATTTTCTTTAATTCTGTTTGAGGCTTCGTTTTCAAAGTATACATCGTTGAACATAAACCTAAAATGTGTCTGAAACGTGTCTAACTTGACCTATTCCACTGAAATCGCTGCGTCTGACCAGCTAACGCTCGCCCACAGTAGAATAAGTCCCGAGTCAGACATATTTCACACGGACTTCAGGAGTGCTTCCAGCAATTAATAATTCTGAAACGAAGCCTCCAATACGATTTCCTTCTTCTTCATTTTCTCGTCCTATACTGAACACAATAAAAATTGATCTTTCCACCACTATATACACAGAACCAACAAAGAAATAGAGGACAGGAGAAAGAGTGTACGTGTGTGTAGTAACTGATAGATAAAGATTCTACGTAGCATTAACCCGTGCCAGCTGGGTTCTAAGGCAGGGTGTAATTCTGTATATAAAAAAAGTTACTCGTATTGAGGAGGAAAAAAAAAAGAGAGAAAGAAAACGTAGGAGAAAAGACCGCGGGCTATGTTTGTACGCGTGTGTATGTATATTATGTATATATATACATATATGTAGATGGTATATGTATATATATCTAATATGGCTAATTTGCAAGGTAGCCCCCGGGAGCTCTCGCGTTTCGTCGATCTGCCCGGCCTTTTTCTCTCTCGATACCTCCGAGAAACGGGCTATTACCTGTAGGTCCTGTTTCGCCGCCTCTGCACCGGCCCTTGTGTGAAAAGTCACGAACCCCACCGGCTGAAATCAAATAGAAAATACACGGTCATTGACACACATTTTTACGCTTGTCACTTATAATCGATTGTGATAAAATGCAGGGTGTCCAAGCTGGAGGAGGCCACATAAATATCTCTCGTGTTATTAATGACACGAAATCGTTTATAGTATAATTTAGATGGTTCTACAGGAGGAATATCGTGGAAGAATAATCTTTTGTCTGGGTTAAGTAGGATGATTTGTTTTATCTTTTAGGTTTTCGTGTTGGTAAAAAGAGAAGAGATATTTAGGTGTCCTGATTCAGCTTGGATTTCTGTATATTGTAGTATCTACAATGTGATTATGATAAAAAGAGAAGACAGGCGCATCAGTGAGAAACCATTTTTTACAAGTAAACAGAATATTTCCTAATATATTTCACGATTATTTTTCATTTTAAAATTCCTAAAAGACACAAAAGTAAGCAATCTATGTCTTGTCACCCATGTCAACAAAGTAAACTCAATTTTTCATCGTTACTCTGTTGAACAGATCTGAGGCGAAAGAAAATAGGAAGAAAAATAATCTTCTGCTCCACTCGGATCGAACGTCAACGTCGTCAACTAGTGTTTCGATTTTCCTGTGACTGTTTTTATAGGCAGCTATATAGACAGGTGGATTTTGATGGAATTGAAACGAACGAAGTGTTATGAGGGAATCTAAACTGTGTAGACCAAAGGGCGAATCAGCTTTCGATGCTTAAAATAGATCGAATAGGCTTTCCGGCTGGACGATGCTTGCAAGTTCACCCTCGGTTTCCTAAGAGGGGATTCGAGAAGCCTGTAATAATTCACGGGGAAACGAATCGCCCCATTCGATGGACTTCTCGCGGCGTAATTTTCCAAAGACACATCTGAGGAACTTCCATTACTTCGTTTGTCGCGTGAATCGATACTGGTCTCCAGAGAATTTCGATTATTGCAAATAATCTGGTGACTGAATCTGAATGACTGAGACTGAATTTGAAGAATGAAAATCCACTTGAGTGTTGTAATTAATACTGCAATTAATAGTAAAGTTTGTACAGGGGTTTTTCATGAATTTTAATATACAGGGCATTTGACGAGAGGTATCAGAAAATTTAAGGGTTGGTTTTACATAGACGAAAATTAAAGTACGTGATATTGCGTATCAAGCTTTGTCTTCAAGTTATTAACCATCGAGCAAACGCTTGAAATTCACCTAAAATGTGTCTGACTGTGGGCATGACTTATTCTACTGAATTTTGCTGTGTCTGGCTTGGCTATTGTACGCTGGAAGTAGAATAGGTCATAAATCAAACATATTTCACATGAATTAAAAGTGTTTTTGCAATAGTTAATAACTCTGAAACGAAGTCCTAAATGCAATTTTGTTATTGTTGAGTTTCGTCCTATTTTGACATGATGAGGCAACCCTTAAAATTTCTAACACATGTTATCAAATATCCTGCGCATTGATACTTTTTCATTCACAAATGACTCTTATGATTTCTACTGCAGCATTTCTCATCACTCCCTGCATGTTCTACCAATCTATCGTTCTAAATCACCTTCTACCATCTAATTACCCCTACAAAAAGAAACATTTGTATTCCTCCAGCTAGATAATATCGCTCATGTAACAAAGTGTTACGTTTCGCATTGTTTGACTAATCAAAGCTCGGTCCCACTTTCATTCTCTTTACAATGGAATTTAATGTAACGAAAAATATAAAATACACGATCAAGTGTTCCTGGTAGAAAGCGTCTCGAATTCTTTCACTCGAAAAGGAAAGGGAATACTCAGCATTTTACAACGCGGAAAAATATGCAGTAAGAACTAGATAATACATGTAACGACTCGCTGTTTAAATATCTGTTAACCATGTTCCATGCTCATTGCTCATTTCATTCCGCTGATAATGCTGGCCTTGTGACGATCTAGCGCCGAGATACCACATTTTCCACAAATTCCTATCGTTATGGCAGAATCAAAATCCGATAGCATCGCATGTCGTGCAATGCCCAGGCTGCATTTGCAATCTTCTCTATAATGTTATGTTACAAAAGTTCGGTTAGAGTTTGCAAACAAATTTATCGTGGTTGAATCGTTTAATGCAATAACAAAGCCACGCGGTGGTTTATTATTGAAATAAATGCTGCCTTCCAATAAATGTTCCTTTTGTAATTTCGTAATTAATGGATCCACAATCATTGATACGGGTCTCATGTCTTTCGTATACAATTTGTTAAAATTAATTTAATCATATTTTAGGCACACGTTTGGTCATCGAAAGGGGTAATCGAGCGTATTATGAAATCAATAGTAATTAACTAGGTGTTAAATTTTGATGGATTTATAGCTTTCGTGAGTGATAAATACTCATATATATGATCAATTTATTGAGCAGTATTTCAGATAAAAGAAATATTAAAATCGTATCTTTTATCATGATTAATTTGTTATGTAAAT
This sequence comes from Calliopsis andreniformis, assembly GCF_051401765.1. Lineage (NCBI taxonomy): Eukaryota > Metazoa > Arthropoda > Insecta > Hymenoptera > Andrenidae > Calliopsis > Calliopsis andreniformis. The sequence goes on from NC_135063.1 coordinate 9,391,327, forward strand.
GTGTAGTAAATTTGTGTGAATAATCAAGCAAACGCTATAAAGATAAATAAGGAAGTAATGCACTGACCTCAACGAATAAACTTCAATTTAACACTCAGGTAATGATTGAGAAACACTTGTAGGTGCTGTGCATTCTGAACAATAATCCGTCAAACGACTGCATAGCAGTGATAAATGAACACTCGTTTTTCAAGCCTTCTTTACATAACACGTACATTGCATACGCAATGTTAACAATGTATGATTCATTGTATCGTAAAACAGAACACAGTCAGGACAGAGGAACATTAAACGCTAACTACCAAGGAACGTAATTAGCACCATCACTGTGGTCAAACTACTTGCCATTTCATTAACATAGTTTCCGCTTCAACCTATGTGTCTTCGAGACTTATCTAAAGAACCAGAACAGGTGTCGACAAGAGAGCGATCCACCGTACGATTATATTGGCTTTTCTGGTTGAAACATTTGTTATGCGAGTGTTTTGATTAGTTTCATAACGGAGGAAACAGAGAAAATTAATGATAGTTTGAATATAAATAAAATATAGATTCTAAAATGTAATATATAAATTTAAAAATTTGGTGATCTGGTATATTTGAATTTGAATAGTTTGTAGTTTAAGTATTTAGAATTTTCAATATTCGAAAATATACATAGACTAGAAAATTTGAATATTTGGGAATTCGAATATTTGAGAATTCGAATATTTGAAAATTGGAATATTTGAGAATTCGAATATTTGAAAATTTGAATATTTGAGAATTCGAATATTTGAAAATTTGAATATTTGAGAATTTGAATATTTGAAAATTCGAACATTTGAAAATTTGAATATTTGAGATTTTGAACATTTAAGAATTTAAATGTCTGAGAATTTGAGTATTCAAAAATCTGTGAATTTAGTAATTTAAAAGCTTAAAGAATTCAATATTCAAATATTCGAAAATTTCAAAGCCTTTCAAGACGTTAAGATATACCAAACAACTTTCAATGTTATTAATATCAATTAATTATGATCAAGAATACACCGTGTCCTGACCATAAAACTGAAAAAACTGAAAAAGTGGAGACGATCAGTTTAGATTCTGAAAGGATCGTATATTCACTGTGACACGTAACGCGACAGCGTGTTTAGTCCTCTTGTCAGCAGGCATCGATCCTCTGCATTGGCTCGAGCAAAACGCGAATTTCGTTTCGTGACACTACGTTCTCGGAATTCTTATCGGGACACGGAATTTCCGAACGTAATGCACTGTTTCACCGTTCCCATTTTTATCGATATGTTCAGCATGCCACTCGTATGTAGGTTAATAGTTTCCCGCAGAGGAACAATCAATTTTCACATCTCTGCCCCTTATGCTCTCTCATATATCTGAATTATACGCTCATTTCTACAGTTTCGCTTTGTACGCTTCAATTTAACAAATTCATTAGTCCATTTTTAAAAAAATTACGACAGACATGTTTCAAATGGAGATCGAACGGCCTTTCGACAGAGCGATGCAATAAGCGAGATTTCTTTTCGATTAATGGAAACGTTATCAGATCTGTGTAGGTACGAATAGAGATATTTTGAAATTACAGGTGGCCCGATTTGTACAGATTGAATTAACACACATGAAATATATAATTTGTTTTATATTATTATTTCGTGTAGATTATTTCGGGTACTGTTATTTATGTAAGTTCATTTTGCAGCTCTTTGGACCGTGAACAATGAAAGCGATAATAAATGAACGAGGTCACTGTATCCCAGTATGATTAAGGGTTACGATGATTCTATAAAATAAATATGATTTATTTTCAATGCAAACGCTTGTCGATATTGTATTTTATAATTAGAATTTCATGCTAGATTCATTCTCTGTACAATATTAGGTGAAGTCAGTAATGTGCTACAATTTCTTAAATGTGGTTAAAATAAAAATAAATATGCTTGTTTTATATAGTCAATCGATCCAGCAAATAAGCAGCTCAATTAGTAGTAAACATTACGCAATATTATATGAGTTATTTCACGAGGGAAGTTCAAGCAGGACCCTAAAACCGAGGGAAACTTTTTAATACCCAAAGTCGCGTAGTTTCGTCAACGATAACGCGAGTCGCGAAACGACTGAAAAAAGGATTGATTTATGTAACAGAAATTCGACCGTGGAAAAGTGCATGCACGCGATCATGCAACGCAGCGCTCGTCACAATACTATTCTTCTACGTGCGATTCCGCGTAATCGAAGGGGTCGCGAAATTACAATGCAGCCGCGCAATGGCAGCAGTTTTCAATGCGACACGAGCACCAAGCGACTTCTCGCTCGACGGTTTCCCGCGTCTCACGCCTGGGCAAAGTTGCGAAAGGTACTTGCGAATATGACGAATTATTTTTCCTTTTCCCCCGATCCTTGCCTAGAGGCGACGAACAGAATTGCATTCGTCGCGCCGTTACAATGCAAATTGATGCGATTCGCGAAAGAGATTCGTTTTTTCTTCCGCTCCTGGGTCCTGGGCTGCTCGTTTTAGGAACTTCTGGCGGAAAGCGAGGAGAATGCGAACGGGGGAAGGAGTAAGGACCCTTTCCGCTGATATAACGAAAAACGGAGGAATAAATTACGTTT